>NC_087200.1:191573031-191608031 GCF_015104395.2 Macrobrachium nipponense | reverse complement strand
CTCTCTCTCTCTCATTGTGTTATCACAATTTTTACTTTCTCAAGTTTGTTATCTCTCACATTTTATCTCATTTCTCTCTCTCTCTCTCTCTCTCATTTTGTTATCACAATTTTTACTTTCTCAATTTTGTAAATCTCTCCTCTCACATTTTATCTCATTTCTCTATCTCTCTCTCTCTTTCTCTCTCTCTCGGACAATTTTATCTCAATTTTTTTACTCCCCCCCCCCCCTCTCTCTCTCTCTCTCATACACACACACACAGATTTTGTTAGCTCAGTTATTTACTTTTACTACTAAGACTCCATCAAGCATTGGTGCTTATGGTGAGCGCGCAACATATGCTGTTCAGTTCCTTAAAATCATGGTGAATGTATTCATTTTTTTAATTTTAAAAGCGATGATGTCTTTTATAAGATAATGATGTTCAGTTTCGATAAAAGGCCATATTCTTTGTGACGTCAGATTGCACGAACATCAATGGCTGGTGTTCATCAGCTCGATCAATGTACTGCGACATTGTGGAATCCTAATTCTTAGAGATTTTCCCTTTGTGAAATGAGGAATTGTGGTTATGGTGTCCTTGAGTTATGTTCATCGTTAGTTTTTCCAGTGGTCACTCATGTGACCTAGTATGTTTGGCCTTCCATTTTAGGGTCAAGCTTCAGTGGTTTGCAAAATGTTACTCTCCGATGAAAAGGTGGATATTGATTTTAGTGATATAGACGATGATTTTTTGCATATATTGACGCGAATTTTTCGAGTATTGACAAATTAAGGTGAATGTATATTTATCTTTTATTCTATTGCCAAGTTACAGTACAGTTGGTTTGCGCTGTTATACTTTAAACTTAATTCTCTCAGTAGCACTGTTTTCATTACTTTTATGTTTTCATCAGTATTTTTCAGGTCCTAAATTTGAACGAAAACTACACGTCTGGTTACGGCTCTTAAGCAGAGAATTACTGCTGACATTTTCATTAATTTAAACTGTATCAATGGACTTCACTTTTCAAAGATGCGGTGAACTCGCCTGCTGTAGGCTTATTCACAAGACAAGTTCTTTACCACCCTTGTTTTGTCAGTACACGGCCGGTCCAGCGCTTGAGCGGAAGTTACGCCATATGTGAAAGGCTAAAGGCTATGGTTTATGTACCTTGGTATATGCAAATTACTTTTATTTGGCATGTTTGGGAATATTTTTAGAATTTTGCATTTCTGGGAGTATTTTAAAAAGTTTGCTTTTTTAAGAATATTTTAAAAAATTTGCATTTTTAGGAGAATTTTAAAATTTTTGATACATTTGGGGGAATATTGAAAAAATTGTGCATTTTTGGGAAAATCGAAGAAATTGTGCATTTTTGGGAATAATGAAAAAATTGTGCATTTTTGGGAATATTAAAAAAATTTTACATTTTTGGGGAGATTTAAAAAAAGGGGCATTTTGTTGGGCTACACCTATATTTTTGGAAGTATTTGTTTTTGAACGGCTTGTTGTTATTTCATATAGACTGCGTATCGAAGCAAGAGCCCGTGCTGGCAAATAGAAACCTCAGAATAACGTGAAGAATTCTGATAAAACTAAACCTGACATTCCTTTCATGTTAAATGCGCAGGAATCCTCATTCTTCTTCTTTCTGGAGCTAGGAGAAGGGTGTAAGTAGGGAGGTGGGAGGGAGGGGGGGGTTAGAGGTTGGGATTGTGGGCGGGAGTGGGGATTATGTGTGGGGGGCGGGGGGTGGGAGAGAGGTTAGGAGACGTTGTGAGTAAATAAGTGGAAACCTGATACACAGTCTGGCGATGTTGTTTATATCTTGGGAGTTCCCTGAGAGGAATGGTTTTACTTAAAAAGTATGAATTTATGTGGTTTTAAATGAATAAATGTACATTTAAGGAAACAAACGCGCGCGCACACACACACTTTCATCTCGTGTTTTTAATTGCATGTTTGTGTTATTTTCACCAAACGCGTTCTTTGTGTCAATGATATGAGAAACATCACTTTTTTTTTATGGCGCGAATGAAATCTTTGAACTGCCTGGATCCCTGAGAGGAATGGTCTGCGTATAATAGAATAAATATATGTGGTTTTAAGTGAGTAAATGCACATTTAAATAGACATGCACACATATAACCAGTTTCATCTCATGTTTTTAATTGCTCACGTGTTATTTTTATCACTCGCGTCTCTTGATAATAAGAGAAACATCACTTTTTCATGGTGTGAGTAGAATCTTTGAACTGCAATTAAGAAACTCTAAATGGATGTAGAATGCTATGTTTGTGTTTGTGTGTGTGTGTATGAATGTTTGTGTGTGTATGTGTCTCTTCAGCGAAGTTCACAAACCCGCATGCAGTTTGCTTGCGGATCTAATCTTGACCTCGTTATCAAAATTGCATGTAATGTGAACTCGAGATTGCATCAAGTTCTGTCAGTCATTTTGTTTACGTAAGGTGATTGGACGATTCCTTCCCCCTTTCCCCTTCGCCCTCCCCTCCGCCACAACGATTCGTTCATGAACTGTCTATTTTAGCGATATATATATATATATATATATATATATATATATATATATATATATATATATATATATAATATATATATATATATGTGTGTGTGTGTGAGTGTGTGTGTGTGTGTGTGCGCGTGTGTCATTTCCACCACCAATCTCTCTCTCTCTCTCTCTCTCTCTCTCTCTCTCTCTCTCTCTCTCTCTCTTCATTGAGGGCATCCCCCCCACCACTCCCAAGTGTTTATTTCTGCTCAAGGAGCCCCGGGGAAAATATGTCAGAATATTGTCAAAATATTTGCTGGGTATTAAGTGATATCTTTAGCGTCTTGTTTATTGTAAATATATATATGAATATATATAGATATACGACCAACGCGGCGTTAATGGATGACCTTCACATCTCTCGCGTTTTAAAACTCCGAGGTAATTAGGAAATTGTTTGAAAATACTTAGGCATAAAGTTGTGAAGAAAGTTAGGTGGACCTTGGTAAAGTATTTGTAGGATTTCTGTTTCCCAGTGGTTGACTTTCCCAGTCCTCGGGTGAATACCTGTGTTTTTGTGTTGTCTTCTATTTATTGTGATTTATGTAGGATTGGGTAGCGATTTTGATAAGAGATTATTCAGTAGTTATTCATAAATACTTTTAGGATTCATCAAATGTAAAACGGAATTTGCAGATATTTTTTTAGTATTCACAGTGAATAAATTGATCTGGTAAACAGTGACGAATGAAAAAATATGTAGAAAATAAAAGAAATGATATGAATATTCGTGAAGATTTCAGTCAACTGGAAGAATAACGAATTGATATCTCAAAAAATACCAAGCCTCTGAAATGTTAACTTGTTTTGAAACGAATGGCTGTGAACTGCGAAGAATGTTCAACTTGGAGTAGAATTTGCTCTTGATATAGAATTTTTTTTATGGCTAACTATGAATTTTCCTCGTCATTTTCTTGTCGAATCTGCCGATAATTTTGTAATCCATATAAAATCACTTCAACTAGGATTAAAGGAAACAGGTTCAGTACAAAGAACCAAGCTCGGATGATTAGATATTAAGAAAGATTAAGATAAGGATGGAATTAAAGCAGATATATATCTATAAGGAAAACACAGTCAATCTTTTAAACTCGTATAGAAAATATGTTGTTATATAATAAGACAAAAATGATCGTATAAAACGGATTATTAAATATAGGGAAACTTTGAGTAGACAAGATACTTTACCTTTCCAAGTGTTTGTTGGTTTTGAATACATTATAAACACAAGATAGTTTACTTTTTCATGTGTTTGTTGGTTTAATAATTACGTTATAAGCACAAGATAGTTTAGTTACCTTTTCATGTGTTTGTTAGTTGAGAATACGTTATAGAAACATAAGATAGTTTTCCTTCATATATGTTTGGTGGTTACTTGTGAGAATTGTATGTCAGAGTACAGAAGAATTTAAAGAAACAGCAGTTGAAACATCATCCCGGTTTAAGATGAGAAAATCCAGTTAGATCTTGTATATGGTGTTGTGAGGAAAATATCTGATTATTTGAACTCTCATGAATTCAGCTCATCGAGAAGGCTCTGTGCAGACCTTGACTCCCATTATTGCTGTTGTGTTTCTTACTCGTACTTATTAATAACTTCAGAAGTCAATATTCATTAAATGGAATAAGTAATGTAATTATGTGACTTGAAAAGTATGTAGAAGATTAACGTTTATTTTAGGCCTGGGTGATATTTATTGATTTATTTATATATGGTTATTTGTATCTCTCTCTCTCTCTCTCTCCTCTCTCTCTCTCTCTCTCTCTCTCTCTCTCTCTCTCTCTCTCGTTTTTATGTACATACTGTATTTGTGATTGTTAATTATGCATAAGGTAGTCAGGTGTTTGCTTGTGAATGAATTGGTTAAAAAGTTACATTCTATCGTCGATTATAAGATCATAAATTGCTTGTAAATGGATTAAGTTATCTACAAAGATTTCCCTCTCTCTCTCTCTCTCTCTCTCTCTCTCTCTCTCTCTCTCTCTCTCTCTCTCTCTCTCTCTCAATTCGAGTCCCCTTAACCACAATTTCATAAGTGGGAAATGTTTTTCATTTGTAATGATATAGCTCTGTAAAATATCGTATATTTATCTGTCAAATTAGTCTCCTCTTCAGTAACTGCCCATTAAATAAATTGCTCCTCCAATTACAGGAAGAGATTATCCCTTCGAGTATCAGGAAGGTACTTTATTCCTTGTATAGTTTAGTCATGTCACCATACTGTATTAATACGATAGTATGATGAAATGATATTTACCATAAGATCAGGGAAGTATTGTTGCGTATCAACGTGCGCTACGCAATAGTCCAAGGCTATGTTATCAACACACAGTAACGTAATTACGTAGCGTTATTATTCAGTAACGCACTGTTATTACCATACATTATTTTCACCATTAGATATTATATGATTACCTCGTTATAATGTTAATTTAAATATTTTATATATTAAAACCCAGACATGATTAAATCTCGAAACTGTAGATGTTAATATTTAGATGATATTAGATATATTACTTATGACATTACCACCATGCTTTAATGACATTATCACCTCAGTACATTGACTCAGTGAATGACAGGCATGCAAATATGTCATTTAATTACCAAGGAATGACGCAAAGTAAATGACAGTCATGTAAATATGTCATGTGATTACCAAGGAATGACGCAAAGCTAATATTTTGTAATTAATAAGAACTATTAACATTATGAAGTTATATGATATTACCACCATGCTACAATGGCAGTACCGAAACCGTGTAATGACCCAGTAAATGACAGTCTCGTATTAATGTAATTTAATTACTGTGGAACCGTATAAAAGTTCTAATGGTATTTTTTTAAATAATACGAAATATTGACACTAGGATTGTAGGACGTTACCAACCATGCTGTAATGACAGTTCTGAAATTATACAGTGACCCAGTAAATAACTGTCGTACAGTATAATAGAGAGAATCTCTACATGTGTAACGCTGCCGAGGTAGCCATCACGTTTTATAAAGTATGCTGGAGAGAGGGTCTGCTTCCTAAGTACACTAATATTCGGCTACACGACCCGTCAGCAAGGAATAATAATAATAATAATAATAATAATAATAATAATAATAATAATAATAATAATATGGTATTAGGTGAAACAAATCCACAGTCATGTGTGGGTACAAGTATATTTAGAAATAAATCTCTACAGACAGCTTTCGGGAATCTGCTCGATTGAAAATGGGAATCGAACAGATTCCAGAAATTTCTGCTGAGATTTATTTTTAAGTTTATTTGTACTACCCACACATAACTGGAATTGTTTTCTTTGTTTCGAGACAGTGAAGAAACAAATGGTAATAGAAAATACAGAATAAGGAGGTCGGTGATCTGAAAAAAAAAATGAAACTAATTAATCAATAAATAGATAAAACGTAGGTAAATGATAAGAGGAGGAAGCGAAATTCTCTGATGGTATTCATTTTACTGCATCTCCTTTAATTCCACAGGTCGACCCAGCATAATCGGAATGCGGGGACATGTAATTACCGAGTACCTTAATGACCACGATAAATGCGTTTATGTTAATATTCCTGGGCTCGTAAAAAACGCCCCCCCCCCTTTTATTTATTTATTTTTTTTCGTTCGAGTTGCAATTAGCAAAGTTTTGGGGTCAGCGAAATAGTTTAGGTTATTGTACTTTGGGGTTAGTTTTTTTTTTACATTTAAAAAATTTTTTTTAAATATTTTTGTTTTGTTGACAAATTTGACTAATGGTGATTAAGGAAATTTATTGCCATAAATTGCTATAGTGGGGCTTTTCGCTAACATTATTGAAAAATGTGTTTTTTAGGTGGGCGAAATTGGAGTTTTGCTTATTATGGATTAATAGATCAATTTTTTATATTACCAGTTTGCTGCTGCAGTATATCGTTTTTTTTTTTTTTTTTTTTTTTTTTTTTTTTTTTTTTTTTAATCTGTAAAACGAAAACTATTGTGACGGCTTTATCTGTCCGCCCTCAATCTTAAAAACTACAGAGTCTCGAGGGCTGCAAAGTTGTTATGTTGATCATCCACCCTCCGATCGTCAAATATACCATATTGCAGCCCTCTAGCCTCAGTAATTTTGATTTTATTTAAGGTAGAGTAAGCCATAATACCACTCCAGCACTGATGACCTCATAGGTTCCAGCTTTGCTAGGTGTTTTATGTTGGCTGTAACTAGAATGTGGAATAGTTTTTCCAGTGCAGTGTGGAGTCTTGTGATTCCCAAATGTTAAGCGAGAAGCTGATTCATTCCAGAATTTCATTTGCATCGGTTTTATTTTCTATTCCCTCACGGTTATTCATTTATAACCTTTCCTCTCTCATCTCTCTCTCTCTCTCTCTCTCTCTCTCTCTCTCTCTCTTCTCTTTTCAAGCTGATTTCCCTTTGGAGCACGGGTTTCCAGCTGAAGATTTAAAGAAAAATAAATTCCCATCTGTTTATTGTTCTTAGCAGTCTTTAAAACTGGGTCGACATTTTATATATTCCTTTGATATATTTTATATATTCCTTTGTTATTACTATTTTTTCTTTTAACAATTTCCGCTTGACATATTGGTTTATAAGGGAAAGTAAACTTAAAATAAAAAATATCCGATTCATGGCTTAGGAGTGAAAGTTAAATCTCTCAGCTGTTAAAGATTCAATGCGGATTATGGATTGCGTGCCGTTGTGAATAACATTAACAAGCGTGCAAATGCAAAACAGTTGATCAAAACTGAATGTGAGGCATTTGCATTTGCATGTGCTACATTCACAGCCATATAGAATAAACGACATTGCAATGACTATATGTATTTATTTATATTTTGTAATATATTAACAAACGTGCGAATTCATGATATATCGTTAAAAAGTGGTTTTTATCATATTCGTCACTTCCTTTTTAGTAACATTCGATTTGCATTTGTTTGTCTGCTACATTCACAAAACTCGTAAATAAACCGCGTCCCAGAAACTGTTTAGAGTTTTTGTGTAATTTTTTTTTATATGTTCACAAACGTGGAAATTCACAGAAGACAGAAAAAAAATGGTTTGCCATTTGCACTATTTGTAATTTGTATTTCCCCTGGTGTTAACATTCAATCACATGTTATAACTTATGTTTCATTTTGTAATACATTCACAAACGTAAGAGTTCACAATAAATCAGTAAAAAGTAGTAACTTTCGATTTCCATATTTGTGCGTCACAGTCACAAGCTCATAAATATACAGTATTGTCAAAGTTGTTAGTAGTTTTTGATGTATTTTGTATTACATTTTTAGTTTTTTATATAATTTGTAATACTTATTTGCTCTTATCTTTGTTATGTATTTTTGTAATACATTTTTAAGTTTATGCATTTTTGTTTTTATAATATATTTACAGTTTTTATGTATTTTGTAATAATTTATTCGTATGTATTTTCAATACATTCATTGGTTTATGTATTTTTTTGAATAAACTCATAGTTTTTATGTATTTTTGTAACACATTTATTGTTTTATGTATTTTTTAAATACATTTGTAATTTTATGTATTTTTTGATATATTCATAGTTTTTTACGTTTTTGTAATGCACAGACAAACGTACCAATGCGCAACAATTCAGTAAAATATGGTTTGTCATGTCAACGTTCAACCACATGTAGTTTATGTGAAATGTTGTAATGCATTCACAAATGTAGTTTCACAACAAATCTGTGAAAAGTGGTAACACTCGATAAGCATTTTTGTGTCAATTCACAAGCTAAATAATGTACATGGTTGTTAAAACATTCTGTAGTTTTCATGTATTTTTGCCATGCAGTCATAGTTTTTGTGTATGTTTGTGATAAATTCATATTTTTTAAACATTTTGTAGTACATTCATAGTTTTCATGTTTTGTGTAATCCATTCGTTGTTTTTATGTTTCTGTAATACATTCATGTTTTTATGTATTTCTGAAATTCATATTTTTAAGTATTTTGTATTATACTCATAGTTTTATGTATTTTTGTAATGTATTCATAGTTTTTATATAATTTTGTGATACATTCACAAACGTACGAATTCACAACAATGCAGTAAATAGTGGTTCATCACTGTAGTCATTACTTTCTTGTTAACATTCAGTCACGCGCAGCGCACCTGTTGGTCATCTCACGTCATGTTTCAATTTCCTTTCTCCTCTCATTCGATGACGAAATCTCTAAACGTCGCTCGGAAAATATTCCTCCACATGCCCATGTGTGGTCCCGGGGTCATTTGTGCGGCGGACGTGAGATGGCACTAAGAATGTGCAATAAGTCCAGCGACCCACTGAGACTTAGTGGGTCCTAGATAAGTGGTTCTCTCGTGTTGTCATTGTGGATGACCTCAGCGGGTTATTTGATTTCATTTCGGTCGTCGAGTGAATGGACGGGGTTCCTGATTTTTTTGACAGAGAGAGAGAGAGAGGAGAGAGAGAGAGACTTGGAACCTGTAAGAAAGGAGATGAAATCTTTTATGTTAATGTTGAATGCTGAGTGATGTTACAGGCCCGTATTTTTCTTTTCTGAATCTGCTGTTCGTTTGTTGCCATAGTTTGTTTTTGATGTTACGCGTGTGTGGTGTGCTTTAATATTTGGATTTGGAATAACACTTACTTACTGCTTCTGTGGAGAGTTTCTGACTAGATTGTCATGCCATTAAAACAAAAATATGTTTATTCAGGCTTACAGATTCTACTTAGATCCAATTCATTGAGCCTTTGCCAAGGACGAGAAAATGTCAAACCCCCCCCCCCCCTTTTTTTTTTAAGTTTAATAGAATGATAACAGTGCCACGATGAGGAGGAGGAGGAGGAGGAGGAGGAGGAGAGGAGGAGGAGGAGGAGGAGGAGGAGGAGGAGGAGGAGGAGGAGGAGGACTAATTGAGAAATGTACCTCACCCTTGCTGTCTTGCCGTCTGTTGGAATATAATCTATCATACACACACCTCATTTGCATGGGGGGGGGGGGGGGGGGGGGACCTTCGTGGTAAAGACTGCAGGAGGCACCTTTTAACTTGTGGTTGCTTAGTCTTTGCTGTTGTTCATCTTTGTTTTGTATAAGATTTTCAATTGCCTGTAGAGTAAAATTGAAATAATGAGATTGGGTTTAGATTTGTTTGGTTTTGGATTGGGGCTATTAATAGCGAGATCTTGATAAAACTCTTGAGACAATGAAACTATCGATGGGCTAATTATACTGGTACATGACAGTTAGAGAACTGCTGAGAGGAAATGAGGTGATATGCATGCCAATTGTATATTAAAAATCCACAATTACATCAATAAGTAGTTTTAATGAAAAGTCGAAAGTTAAAAACTAAGACTATGGAGTACCTAAATGGTGCTCGTGCTCAGTGTTCAAAAGTCTTTGCTTTTTTATTTTTATATTAATATGATTAGTTACATTGTTATGGATTTATAATTTACAACTATTTGATTACGACATTGTTAAGATTTAGCGTATAATTTAAAACTTTGGTGCAGCTGCCTGCCATATTAGGCCTTCATTCAGTGTAAGTAGATCATTGATCTTTTGTTACGAAAAAAAAAAAGTTTCTTTCTAGAAGAAAAGTGGTAATGGCGCCGACTTTTCTTGGACAAAATCTGTCGTGATTTTTATTGAAGAGAAAGGCCAGCGAGACGGGAAGGGCACCCTAATGCCCTTTTGTAGCCCATGTTCGAAGAAAGCGAGGGAACTGAAAGGGAATAACGAAGGGTTAAGAATGATGAAAGGAAGAATATGAATCAGGAAAAACAGGGATGAGTGTAAGCTATTTATTCCAAGGATGCCAGTTTCTTATTTGTAAAATAATAAGGGACACTGCGCTCATGAGTCGCTTTACACATTTTTACACGTTTTACCTATTACAAATGGTTACGAATCGTGAAAATTAAGCGCCTCAGTAGCGTGATCTGTATGGCCTTGGCCTGCCACCTCGGTGGCCGCAAGTTCGATTCTCGTGCATTCCATTGATGAGTTAGAGATATGTATTTCTGGTGATAGAAGTTCACTCTCCACGTGGTTTCGGAAGTCACGTAAAGCCGTTGGTCCCGTTGCTGAATAACCACTGGTTCCATTCAACGTAAAAAACACCATACAAACAAACAAACAAAATACAAAGAATCGTGAAAATTGCTTTTATATATTCTTGCAGAGGTCATTGGGTGGAGTAGCCTATAGATCCGACAGCTAGACAAATAGAAAAATAAATTAAGGCTGAAATAAATAAACAAGGAACCGTAGCAGTGTGGATTTGTTGGGATTAACCTGGAGGCTGAATTCATTTAGGTTTTTCGCTTGCATTAAAGGACCTTTAGAGCTTTGTAATAGGTAGGAGGGAGAGAGAGAGAGAGAGAGAGAGAGAGAGAAGAGAGAGAGAGACGAGAGAGAGAGAGAGAGAGAGAGTCGTTTAGGCTTTCGTTGGGCATTAGATAGCCATTCGAAGTTTTTAAGAGAGAGAGAGAGAGAGAGAGAGATAATTTATATGCTGAATTTCTGAAGGACATTAGCGCGAGAAGTTGATAACAAACCAACGTTGTTATATGTTAGAATGTTATCACGACTTCATGATCTCCCACCACCCCCTTAACGGTTTTATCAATTACAACTCGAAATGCGCTTGCGTTAATCATTTTGTTTTGTAGGAATTACTGTATTTATTTCTAATTTCATGATCCCCACAACCAACGTAAACATATTGCTAATACCAATCACACAGAACCGTTTATTAGCTAATACCTTTTCTTTAATCATTTTTTTCAGACCCATTCGTTAGCAAGTTTTCTTTCGCAATATATGACGTGAAACGAAGCCGTACAATTATGACGGCAAATAAAAGTGACCTGTGTTCATGCATACGAGGAAATAGTTCCCGGAACGTTTCAATTGAATCAGTCTCCTTCCTATTTTCAGCAACATGCAATCTCGTGTACGAAGAACTTTTCACGAATTTTCAGATTTATTCTCTCGTTTCCTGGGTCGTTTGTCGTGCAATGATTTTTCTTTTTTGCCTTTGCCGATTCATTGCCCAGTTGCATACTGCTTTATCCTGTATTGGTAAAACAAAAAAAACTGTCTCGGTGTTATTTTGGAGAATAGTAGATGTCTGATTTCAAGACAGTTTGTTTTGTTATTTTAAAGATAAGAATTATTTTAATGATATTTCTGAACAAAGATACTGACAAAAGCATTCGGGGGATATATGAGATTGTAAGACCTCTTGGAAATAAAAACTATTATTATTATTATTATTATTATTATTATTTATTTTATTATTATTATTATTTGCAGTTTTTTTGGAGAAAATTATTTACATTATAAATTTTGATCTCGTGTTTCTAAAACTTTGACTATTATATTGCATCTAACTTGCATGGCTCTGTATATGGCCCTGAGCTAAAATAAACTATATTATTATTTGATTTTTAAATTCTAGATCAATGGGTTCAATTGTAAACATGCAAAACCTTTGCGGTCGACAGTGTACCTTCAGCGACCCTGGAATACGTCATGCGTCCTTGTGGTCCTAGACATAACCTCAGGAGTGGGTTTTGGTTGGAGGCCTTAGAAAAGAACTTTTTAATTTTTTTTTATTTATTTATTTCATGTTCAGGTCATTTTAAGATGTAGCGGTGCATAACTTTATTCATGAAAGAGTTTTCTTGCGGATTTCTCTTACTTCTTTCTAATAATAATAATAATAATAATAAAATAATAATAATAATAATAAATAATAATAATAATAATAATAACAATAGTAATGAATCCACAGGGGTTAAAATGTAATTATACATTAGAAATAGTGTATATATATATATATATATATATATATAATATATATATATATATATACTATATATATATCTATATATATATATATATATATACCACAATGACTTTTTTCACCATATTTGTGACTCACATATTAGGAGATTTTTATGGATATAATAGTAAGGAATAATAATATTTAATGGTAATAATAATAATGTCATCATCACCCTCCAATGCTGCGTGACTCCAAGACCCTCTGTAAAATTCGTCAATCATGTCTTTCCTGAGCTTCATCTTCCACAAAAATCTCCACTCATCTCCAGCCTCCCCTTCTCATAGTTCTCATCCAAGCAGGTCTGGGTCTTCCAACTCTTCTGGTGCCC
Source organism: Macrobrachium nipponense (assembly GCF_015104395.2). Classification (NCBI taxonomy): domain Eukaryota; kingdom Metazoa; phylum Arthropoda; class Malacostraca; order Decapoda; family Palaemonidae; genus Macrobrachium; species Macrobrachium nipponense. The sequence continues at coordinate 191,595,298 of NC_087200.1, read as the reverse complement.
ACTGAGCATAGCTGATAGTAGACCTGACTATTCTCCCAAGGTTATTCGAAGGACACGCATGCCAACCATCTCCACCGAATGCTATTTCATCCCTTTGTGCAAACTCTGTCCTCCATGACTGCTGGTTTTCTTATATTTATTTCGAGTCGCGCCTCTCTAGATATTTGATGCGTTCTTTAAGCAAATTTTGTATTGACGTTCTTGTGTTTTGTTGATGAGTGGCATTTAGAATCTTAATTAACAGTACTTAACGTACTTTATTTGGTCATATATTCGAGTCTCACTGCATAGGCTTCATTTTAGGAGGTGTACCTTTAAAAGTGAAAGTCACAGGTATGATATTGTTTTGAAGTGACTTGAAATGCCGGCAAAATACCATTCTTTAAGCATATGGTATTGAAAGTAGTAGCTGCAGCAACTGCATTAATTTTTGAAATGAAATAAAAAACCAATATCGGAAAGAACAAAGAAAAAACCATAAAATAAATTGAATTCAGCTGATGCAATTATATTTATTATTATTATTATTATTATTATTATTATTATTATTATTATTATTATTATTATATTATTATTATTATTATTATATGCAGGTAAAGACCTCTTATAATGCAGCATTGAAAGTGACAGCTGCATTAATTTTGAAATGCAATAACAGTTTTTCAAGGTATAGGAAACTCTATATAACTTGAAATGCAGCTGGACGTAGCTTTTACCTCCGATATTATTATTATTATTATATTATTATTATTATATTATTATTATTATTATTATTATTATTATTATTATATCGCCTTCCTTCCTGTATGTAAATTTTGATTCAGTTTCCTCCCATTTCGTTTGAGAGTAAGCACTTCTCTCTCTCTCTCTCTCTCTCTCCTCTCTCTCTCATCTCTCTCATTCCCCTGGTTCTCCACCCTCCTGACCTCAACTCCGCGGGGAGTTCTAAAAGCATCCCCGAAGGATCTTTGATTGCTTTAGGTTTGACTTGGGCCACCGAACAAATTGAATTTCGTTTAGCGTCGGGCGGATTGTCTTCTTAATCTGCAGGGAAGGAGAAACTCGCCATCAAGTTTCCTGGATTTTATAGTGGAACTTTTAGCGCGGTGCACGCAGAATGGAAACTAGAGCTTGTTAGTGGTGTCAGTGTTTGTGTGTGTCTGTTTGTGTCCGCGTCTGGTGTGTGTGTATGTTTGTGTGTCAGTGTCTGGGAGAACATCACGATTAGATACCGAGTTTTCAATAACAAAGATTTCAGAAATGTTTTTAATGTCCCCGTATCTGTACCATCATATATAGTTTATGAATGGCAACTCCCCTTCGACTTTCTGTTCTGTATTGGTCACTGTTCTGTTTTTGTATTGGGTAACTTTTTTTTTTTTTTTCTTTTTTTCTTTTTTGCATAGGTCCTATTCTTTTTTTTTTATATGTCGCTATTGTTTGTATAGGTCACCATTATTCATATAGATCGCTATTCATTTTATATGGTCACTTAATCATTTTGTATAGGTCACTATTCTTTTTTGTATAGGTCGCTATTGTTGTGTAGTTCCCAATCTTTTATTTATAATAGATCATATTCTTTTTTATAGGTTATTATTCTTTTTTTTTATAGGCCCTGCTAATCATTTTTATAAAAGGTCATTATTTTTTTTTTGCATAGGTCACTATTCTTTTTTTGTATAGGTCTCTATTATTGTGCAGGTTACTATTCCTTATTTATATAGCTAACTATTCTTTTTTTATAGGGTCACTATTATTTTTTGTAAAGGTCACTATTCTTTTTCTTTTGCAGTGGTCAAAATTCTTTTAATGTATATGGTCACTATTCTTTTTTGTACTATAGAGCATATTTTTTATTTTTTTTAAGGTTACTCTTTTTCGGATAGGTTACTAATTTTTTTTTTCTGTACAGGGTCAACCTTTTATCTTTTTTTTTTTTTTTTTTGTTTTGGGGGGGGGGTAGGTCACCATTCATTTTTGTGTAGGTCATCATTCTTGTTGCATAGGTCACATTTGTTTTTTTTTGTAAAGGTCACAAATTCTTTTCTGTGTAGGTCACTATTCTTTTATATGTTATGGGTCACTATTCCTTTTATGTAAAGTCACATTTCTTTTTCTTTTTAATAGGTTACTATTTATTTTGTACAGGCAACTTTGTATAGGGCACTGATTCTCTTTTTGCAAAGGTCATTATTCTTCTTTGTGCAAGTCACTATTCTTTTTGTTAGCCTCTTTATTACTGTAAATCATCTATCAGTTAGATCACATGATATAGTTCACTAATAATATTTTTTATAATAGTTGTGTGTATGTTTTATTATATAATAATTCACAATAATATGGATTTATCAATACTTCAGTAGTTCAAGGTTGATTGCGAGCTATGGCTATTTGTCTATTTTCACTCTCACAATTAGAAAACAGGTAATGATTTTAAAAATCAAAAATGGATAATAGATTGAACAATGCGTGATCCAACCTCCAGCTTACTCGGCTAGCATTGCTAAATTTTACGGTTAAATAAAGCGATGTTTCACAACGAAAATTAAAATTAATAGACTATATTTTTATTTAGAATAATTGTTCTGTACTGCTTACCAAGTTACCGTGCACACTATTTATTTTTTACTTTTTGCATTCTATAAAAAACAAAAAAAAAAAAATCATAAATATAATTTGCTAAAACTCCTGTTATCTTTATTTACATCAAATGTGAAAAACACCTTTTTTCAGGACCTTTTTAGCTTTTCCATTGACCCTTATCCTACTGCCTCACCAACAACAACAACGTAGTTTGTAGTCTTACTCCCTGAGTAAGTAAAAAAATAATTAGAGATGACGTAACGAATATTGATGCTATGGTTACCCAACATTGTCTTCTGCTTAATTATAAGAGAGGCGTTCGAATTGACCAGTCTTTCGATAATTATCCGTAATGAACACACACACACTATGTTTCGACAAACACGATTCTAAGGTGAACCATTTTTTTTTATTCTAAGGCAATCAAAATTACTGTGAGGATATGCAATATGAAGTGAAGTGAATGTTTGATGCAATATTTTTGTACTTGCATACGATATATATGATCAGACGTTTACGTGAGCGCCTCAGTGGCGTGATCGGTATGGTCTTGGCCTGCCACCCTCAGTGGCCAGCGAGCTCGATTCTAGGGCATTCCATTGAGGGGTGAGAGATTTGTATTTCTGGTGACAGAAATTCACTCTCGACGTGGTTCGGGAAGGTCACGTAAAGACTTGGTCCTGTTGCTGAATGCCACTGGTTCTATGCAACGTAAAAGCCACCCTACAAGCAAACAAACAAACCAAGACGTTACATGTAGCCATTCAAAATCTACGCTGGTCTCCCGTGCTGAATAACCCACTGGTTCCCTGCAACGTAAAAACAAAAACCCATATAAACGAAACAATACAAACAAAAACAAATCTACGCTGGGAAAACAAGCAAACGACTGAAAATAACGAGTTCGATAAAGGTAATGCGCCGCAATCTAAGGTGTGGGACAGGACGTAAATATTTGGGTGTGGGGAGGTCGATCGATTCTTGTCCGTGTCGTTGATTGGGTGATCTTTCATCCCTCCCGGTGGTACGTCGGGTGAAAGGATACTTTTATTATTATTATTAGTATTATTATTATTATTATTATTATATTATTATTATTATTATTATTATTATTCCGATTCCAGTCAATAGAGAGAGCAACACCCTCTTCCCCCAGTATTATATATGATTTAAATTAAATCTAGGCTGTCAAAGCCAAGCACTGGGGCCCTTTTGGCCATTCAACGCTGAAGATAAGGTAAATAAAACAGCAGGGAGTTGGAGTGGTTGGACAGACAAGATAAGGAGATCAAGAAAATATAGTAAATTACATACAAAGATCTAAAGGTGGTGCTGGAGAAAAGCCCACATTTTGTTACATAAAAGAAGTAATAAGTAGAGTGGTTGAACAGCTGGGCTGGAAGTAGTAAAGTAAAAGGAAATGAAAGTGGGTGCAGCCAGGGGCCTAAAGGATGCCGCGAACACCCTTAAGTAATATGCATGATTTAAGTAAAGTAATTTGTACCGAGAATATACGAGAGAATTTCCAGTATAGCAGATTTAATTTTTAATTTCATTGCTCATCCGCCATGAGAACTAGAATTATTTTTATCTTAAATGTCATTATTATTATTACTAGCAAACTGACCCATCTACGATGGGTGATAAAATACGGTGCAGAAGTGAAAAATTTATATGTACTATTTGTTCAGCAATATTAAAAATAAGGGGCGATATTTATACATACCTACTACAAAACTAAAACTTTGTACACAATATTATCAGTTTGTCCACAACTAATTTCAAGTTGAACAGAGTCGGGTTGCTCTGCTCAATCGTGAACATGGGTGACGGCAAACACAACCAACACAATCCAAGTCTGGCCCTGCGACTTGTTTGCGTGAATGAGAAGGCCAGGTTGATGGGAAACTGCCCTGTGTGTAACGGGAACGGAACTGTTTGTCTGAGGCATCAGAGGAATTCCGGGGATGAACAGACGTTTGCCAGTGTTAGGGCCCGTTGCTATCACTGCTTCGATGACGAGTTTAGCTCCATAACGGTGTAACCTCCGTTTTCCATTTGCAATGTCCATTGGCAAGATCGAAATTCCGAAGCAACATTACCAGGCAGTACTCTCAAAGTTTTTTGTGCACTGGCAATCCCGATGGATTTAAGTTATTCAAAAAATCTTGCAGATATATTGATTATAATTTTCCTCTTCTATTGTGTCCGAGCTGAAATATTCGAGACTTTTTCTCCGGGGAAGTTGTACAGAATTATGTATGAAAATCGTAAAGTAATTGAGTCTACGGAATAACCACCTCGTTTCAAGGCCAGAAACAGGGCTCCGTTTTAGGGAATCCCCTTCTCACCTTTCCCCACACCCTACAAAGGAGGGGGGTAGATTGGATGAAACCCCATTAACAAACCATCTTAGGGTTCCCAACCCCCATAAACCCTGCCAAGTTTCATGCCCATCTGACCAGCTGTTTGGCCGTGATTGAATGACGACGACAGACAGAGACACTACGCCCATTATAGTATGATTATTATTATTTTTATTATTATTTATTTATATTATTATTATTATAATTAGTATTATTTCAGGAAGGAGACCCTCTCGTAGACATGTTTTTTGTAAAAATTACTGCTGCTTCAGCACTATTATCTTGTAGAGAGTTTTCTCTATCTTTCTGATGACGGCTTTTCGTTTTGTTGATGGTAAAATTTCGGTTGAGTCATTTGGTTTATTATTGCTTATTTTACAGTTCTCTCTCTCTCTCTCTCTCTCTCTCTCTCTCTCTCTCTCTCGGTCTCTCTCTCTCTCTCTCTCTCTCTCCAACGCGACGTTTCTTCCTGATCCACAGGACATTATCAAGCGATGACTGCTGGGGGTTGAATTCCAGTGTTGCTGTTGTTGTTTAAGATTAAGCTGGCTTTTATGCCCAAGCACGGGCTGATCCTCAAAGAGCAGCCCGTAGGAATTCCAGTGGCAAGTCCCTTCTTATATCGTGGTGTTGCGGGCTCTCCGAGTATGGTTTAGAAAACCTCTCCGGCAGGTCGAGTTTTCACTGGATCCTGGGAAGGTGACTCATACAGCTAGCATTTACAAGTCTGCAGACCTTCTCAGGCGGAGGAGATTCACTGGGAGCCTCTTGATTGGCTTCTACCTGAGTGACGTCACCCTTGGTATTATTCTCATAATGTGCTTCACATCCGGTGGTTTGCTTCATGCGTGCTGTACTTTTCGTTGGGGGGGGAGGGGGCATGGTCCTCCTCACACGTCGGTAATCAAGGGAATGCTTTTTGAGTGGTATAAGGGAGGCTTTTGCTCAAGGATAAGGTCAGCGCTTCTAGGAGGTGCAGGACGTCGTGGTCAGGGCTCTCCTGATGATTTTTGACATTCCTACGATGTCCATCAGGGAATAAGAAACATAGAGCGTGGGCAAGGCATTGAAATGCTAAGCGTCCCAGATAAAAAGACTAGAAAATTACCAACCACACTAGCCATTCACAACATATACAAAGGCATGACAAAATCTTGAAGGAGAACCTCTTTCAGTGCTGCCTCCAGGGGAAAAATACATTCTTTGCAGGAGACTTCAATGCTCATCATCATGCTACGATCCAAACAAAAAAAACATACAAATGCAACAGGCGATACATACATCTGCTTTGGAAGAATTTCCTGGAGTAGTACTGCTAAATGACACAAACGAGCAACTCACCTCCGAGGAGGCAGGACTAGGCCTGGCTTCGTATTCCCAAAACCTGAAGGAAGAAATGTGCATGGAAAGGTTCACCAAAATACAAACCAGTGATCACTTTGCAACTGAAAAACCCACACATAAAAAATAACAAAAAATTCCCCCTCCAACCACCACCCCCTCCAGCAGGATGGAGACCGACCTGCAAAAACTGGCTCACATTTGAAACCATATGACTGTGTGGGCAACACAGTACCTCCCAAAACTCCGCCCCAAAACATACATGCTCCAGGAGGACTTTTGTGAGGATCCTGCATCATGCAGCAAGCATCTCCATGGCCTAAGAAAAGCTTTTCTACTAACAAAAACCTCCCACAAAGACACTGCTTTACTTATAAACACAAAAATCAAGGAAATGAACACAAGAATAAATAAAAACAAGAAAAACCTCTTCAGACACAATCCCACTGACGAGATGCTGCTCTCCTAAGAGACATTATAAAAACATGCAACACAAACGCCAAAGAAGTGAAGCAAGAACTCTGGCTGAAATGGTGCTCACAGACTACCCGACTACTCCCATAGCAAAAATGTTCAAAATGATTCATCAAACAAAATATCAGGAAAACCAAGCCAAACACAAGCATACCCATCCTGACCCTCAGCTGAAGCAAACAGAATTGCCCCAGCAATTTTGCCAGACAGAACCAAATTGGCAGACTACCATTTAACTACAAGAGAAAGGCAGTGGCAACTAGACCCAAGAAAATGGAGAGGTCATTAAACACAGCCTGCAGTATCCCTGATGACACAAACACTCCATTCACACTAAAAGAACTTAGCAAAAACCCTTCAAAAAAGGAAAAGAGAACACAGCCACCCTGGAGCAGACATGATCACATACAGCATGCTGAAGAACATGGGGACAGCAGCCAAACAGTTCACCTCCATATAATCAACAGAACATACACAGAGCGCAGTAACCCACACAATGGAACCAGCAAAAATACACACCCAATTCCCCCAAGCCCAAGAACCCCCCAACTCCTACCAGACCCATCTCTCTCATCAGTTTGCACAGAAAAGACTGCAGAGAAAATGGTGCTAAACAGGCTGCTATGGAAAACAGGGCCTCTACACCATCGCCTATATGGGCCTACAAAGGTGGGATAGGGCACACAAGAATGGCTAGCAGATGTCTGTCTACAATTAATGAGAGAAAAGGCATAGTAATATTTCTGGACCTAGAAAAGCTTATGAGCTAGCCAGTGCAGCTGCATCCCCGAAGCCTTGGCTGACAAAGCAGTGAAAGAAAGGCAACCACAACCACCTTGCCGCAGGTGGGGGTTGAAATATTTCATTTATGCAGATGATGTCTGCCTAGTTTAGCACAGACAGACATGGATCCCACCAGAACATGCAAAGTGCAATATCAGATCGAAAAATAAGATGCACAGACCTAGGTCTAAAAATCACACGGCAAAGACTAAAGCAATGGCCATCAAACACGTCTAGACCTGAATGAAATACAAGCTCATGGGTGAAACCCATTGGAAGGGTAGACACTTTGTATACATAGGAGTAACATAAACAAGGCCACTCTCTCCCCCACTGCAAGAAATTGAAATACTCAAGCAGTAAAAGTCAAATTCAGACACAATGTCATGAGAAGGATCACCTCTCTACAAGAGGGAGCAGTATATCACACTCTCAGAACCTTCTACATACAAAAACAATAAGGTCAACTTGAGTATGCTGCACCTGTTCCCTCACCATCTCACAAGCACAGAGCAAAGACCTTGAAGTACTTCAAAACAATGCCATGCGACTCAACACGGTGCTCCAATGTGTACTAACCTATGCATTCTGAGAAATGAAACAAAATTACAGTCTTGACATACAGAATAGACAGGGAGGGAACACACCCCTCCTACTAAAACCCTAAAATTGAAGGAACTATCCACTAAAAAAAAAAGAAAGAGACAAAAAGGTGCATTTATCTCCACAAGAAACTAGACCCCACCCGCCCAAGACATACGCTGGCATTCCTTTTAGAAACATTAAGAAGAGTAAGGCATACAAAAAAATTATTTGCTGCTGCCGTCAGAGAAGACTCTCTCTCACTGAGTATGCAGAACCAGCACCCTGAAAACCAGAACTCTTCAAAATTAATACACAGTCCTCCAGGCAAGCAAGGAAGCATGCACCATCCAACAGCTAAAACAAGCAGCACAAGATTCAATAAGGGAAAACAACAGCCACAAATGAATACTTTACAGATGGATCAGAAGACCTCAGCATCCCTGCAGCGGCAGCAGGAGTCTACTCGACATCACTAAAAGGGAGCTGGAGGCTCTCGGACAATGCCTTCACTCTACAGACTGAGCTGATAGCAATCGCTACAGCGCTAGAAGACTCGCAACACAAACTGGGAAACAGAACTATCCACACCGACTCAAAAGGAACAATGCAAGCCATCACAAAAGGCAAGGCAAAGGAAAACATCAAACTCCTGACAAGTATATGGGCAATTGCAAACATCCACCAAACTAGGAACAGGACAGATAACTCTCAACTGGATTCCAAGTCACATAGGAATCCAAGGAAATGAGGAAGCAGACTCCCTAGCAAAGAGAGGGTTTACACATCAGCAACATATGTATCAAAATCAGCCACTCACTGACTCAACTAAAAAGCAAAGCTGCAGCATACTGTCAAGTGCAAGAAAGAAAGCAAAGTCAGGAGGGCAAGTCTTTTGGAGCCTCCAACACTGCAAAATGGTACGTAAGACACCACCATCTAACACCCACATGACATTCCTAAAGATATGTCATGAGCACTAGCAGTCATAATCCATTGGCTAAGACTTGGATACCAATGCACATGGCAAAGGATAGAAGGCGATCCCAAGCCATGTTTAAGTACTGTGAAAGAATTGCAGAACCACCTCTAGAATGCTACCTCTTAGGACTGTCCAGAAACAGAACAACTAAGAGATCAGGTACATAGGAAATGAACGCACACCCACTCAAATCACAAAGTACATTCTAGCAAATACCCATGAATTTGCAGGTTCCTATGCTCCTTCCCACCACCAGGTAGGAACAGAACATGCCCTGACTGACTGCACATGGTGCCAACAATCATGATCTCTCCCTCATCCTACCCCAACCAACTCACACAACACACAAGACAAAAAACAACCTCTTTAACAGACATCCCTATTCATCTCTAGCTTCCTTCATCACCCCTCCACACTCATCACTATCCCTCAGCACACTCAGCAGACAAACACACATCAAAAGAAACTGAACCGAAAAAGGAATACGCCTCAGAATTTCACGAGCTATCTTACTAGCAACGTGCCTACAACTCAAGCCTTCATTCTTCCAATCTGTTGGCCTCTCCTACTAGCCATCACTCACTGCTATCGAGCTTTCCCTACGACTGAGGGTACCTTAGGGTTTAAAGGGTTTCAACCTTGCCCATCAAATCCTTCATTCAATATCAATATCACCTTCACCACGCCATGTTCATGTATCACCCATAAAGTTTCATATCCTAAACATCTCACATTTCCAACCAATATGACCTACGGGCTGCTCTACGAGCAAGAGCCCGTGCTGGCACAAGGCCAGCTAATCTCAAACAACAACACAACACGGAATTCAGTCCCTCAGCATTCATCTCTTGATAATGTCCTGTGGATCAGGAAGAAACGTCGCGTTGGGAGAGAGAGAGAGAGAGAGAATTGTATAAGTAATAATAAACCAAATGACTCAACCGAATTTTACCATGCCCTTTGGTGCGTTGCTCCCCAGTCTAAGCAACAACGAGAAAGCCGTCGTCAGAAAGATAGAGAAGATCTCTACAAGATTAATAGTGCTGAAGCCAGCAGTATTTTTAAACAAAACATATTATTATTATTATTATTATTATTATTATTATTATTATTATTATTATTACTGAAAATGAGAGAACAGAACTCCAAGTATTGATTGCTGTACGGTAATGGCGAAGCCATGGCGCCCTCAGCTACACAAAGTGATTAGTTGAGAAGCCATAAATAACTTGACAGAGAGGAGGATTGAATCCATTAAGGGGAATGTCTGACGAGCATGTTTGATGAACATGTTTGGAGAGCTTGTTTGACAAACATGTCCGACGAACATATCTTATGCCAACTGTCAAGTGCCTTAGGAGATATTAAGGGATTACCGGAGCATTACATAGATAGGAAGCTTATTGGTGGATCGTACTGTTGCTGAAGCCATATTTGTGATGCTGTACTACTGCGCAAGTGCGCTTGGTTTGTCTTATTTGGTTTAATTCGTTCTGTAGATATATTTTGGGGATATATTCTATAGAAATAGTTCTTAGATGTATTTTGGTTTGTCTTCAGATGATGCATACATACATACTATAATTATATATATATATATATATATATATATATATATAATATATATATATATGTATGTATATATATACACATATATATATGTATATATGTATATATATATACATATATATATATATATATATATATATATATATATATATATATATATATATAAAGTTTATGTATAGATACAAAAGACGAAATTATATTCAGAATAATAATATGATAATAATGAAAATAATAACAATAATAAATTTGCATGACTGTATTTCAGACTATCAAATTGCATTCTATATATATGTATATACATATACTATATATAAAATGTATGTATACACACAAGACGAAATTATATTCAGAATAATAATAATAATAATAATAATAATAATAATAATAATAATAATAATAAGAATAGTAATAAATTTGCATGGCTGTATTTCACACTATCAAATTGCATCGACTTTTCAAGTGTGTAATAAAATCTTCTCTTGTCAGTGATAGCGGAAAATAACAACGGTTGAATGCGCAGGAATGAAAAGCCATTCTTTTTTTTTCCCAGTCATTTTCTTTTGTGTTGCATAGTCCATGTTGAGAGGACTTTCTTTGCAATCGTGTGAAGTCATGCGTGATGCTGCACCGTCGAAAGTACAGTGTTTTGTCTTTCTCGGGAGAAAGTGACCGTCGTCCGGTTGTGTCGTCTCTCCTGACTTCGTAGTACTTATTAAGGTCTTTTGAAGCCATCTGGGCTCGATTGCTTTGTATATATCTATTTGATTTCTTTTTTCTCTATTTTTTTTTTTTTCATGCCGCATTTTTGTGTATATATGACTGCTTATCGCATCTACGGTGTTTTCGATGTTGGTTTTGTACTTATTAAGCCATCTGGGCTCGTTACTGTGTATATTTCCATTTGATTTTGGTATTTTGTGTATTTTTTGTTTATTAATACGATGCATTGTTGTGTATATAATGATTGCTTAATCACCGCTCAGGTGATTTTACTACCTCCTGACTTTATACTTGTCAAGCCATCTGGGCTCGATTGCTGTTATATCGCAATTTGAATCTGGTATTTGCTTTTTTTTTTTTTAGATTGTTGGTGATGTATTTGTGTATATTTGACTGCTTAATGCCCTCTCTTGTTCGCAGGTGGGTCTTTGAGGCTAACAGAGTTGTGTGGCGTTAGACAAAATATCAGTCATCAGTGCTGTCGAGAGCCAGAAGTTTCATATCAGATTGAAAAGTGAGTGTTTTTTAATGTACTTCTTTTCACCAAACATGCGAAAAGAATGATAACGACGTGCTATTTTTCTAAAGGTCTACGGTCAATTGTAGGAGAGAGAGAGAGAGAGAGAGAGAGAGAGAGAGAGAGAGAGAGAGAGAGAGAGAGATTTCTTATCGTGTCATCATGTAAAGTGAGTTTTGTCAATATATGTATTCCACTTAGCACATGAGTAGAATGAAAAATTTCTTGATTAATCATCTACTTGTTTACGATGATTAAAAAAAAAAGAAATACTTTTATTTTTTTCCCAAAACACTTGGGGAATGCATAAATAAGAATAATATCTTTTTTTCCAATTGGAAACACACGGTTGATGTTCCATATGAAATTGTCAGTGCATTCGTGCGCCTTTGAGATGAAAGTTTTGTAGGTTTATGAAGCGAGAAATATGTTTTTTTTTTTTTTTTTTTTCGTGCGTTTATGTTAATAGTAATATGTTTATTACGATAACGTTTAGAGATTAGCCACTAGCTAGCTTTCCGTATGAATAATGCAAGAAGTGTCACTTTTTGATAACCTACCAGTGTAATTCTTGTCTTATACAACATCTAAATGATTGATAAAGTTCGCTGCGAAATATCGTTTAAAAAGAATTCTTTTGAAAGTGACAATAATTACAGCTTCATAATCCCTATAGGGTGTTAGTGCCGTTATTACACCTTATGCGGTGCACTGTAGGCATTATTTAAGGTTCTGTGCAGCGTCCCTTCGGCCCTAGCTGGAATCCCTTTCATTCCTTTTACTGTACCTCCGTTCATGTTCTCTTTCTTTCATCTTACTTTCCACCTCTCCTAACGATTGATTCTTTCACTCTTAATTTCCTTTTTAGTGCTGAATGACCTCAGAGGTCTCAGCACCTTGGCATTTGGCGTAATTTTTTTTTTATTGTATCTCGATATTCTACGCTGACGAGAAATACGACTGTTCTTTCAGTAATGAACTGATATACACTAACATATACATTAACATATGACGGATTATACTAATGGTAACTGTTTAAAGGTAGCAAGAAATGTGGACTTTAAAGATAGCAAGGTAAATAGTTTTTAATTTTTTTTATAGGGCATGAAGGTGTTTTTTTATTTTTTTATATATATTCTTTCTCAGATATACTAGAGTGCCTACGGTTAGGTAAATATTTATGAATGTAACTTTCATAAATAGATTCAGGTATTTATAGAGTATCTAGGACTATTAAATATCAAATTGCCATGATTAGGTCACTATCCTCTTTCCTGAGTTCCCGAAGAGGATGTTAGGTATGATGTTATGAATTCATATTAATCTACATCTTGGGTTTGTCAAGGAAGTTGGCTTGTGTGGTTTGATAAATTTTCCCCCAGTAAATGATGCTTTGTTTGTTTAAATTTTGGAAATATTCATATGTATGGGTTGAGTGAATCTTTTGGGAAATATTGTCAGTGTTTTCAATTGTTTTTTTTTATTATTTCATGGCAAATTTTTTTTAGTGACTGTGCTTGTAATCAGTCGATCATCCCGTACGCTTGTCTATTTTCTTATTTATTTTTGTGTTTATTTATTCATTACTCTAGATTTAGTGACTCGTTTACTAATGAAAAGTATTATTGTTGTTATTTTTATTATTGAGAAATTCACAATGTTGTGAAAAACTGTTGTGTGATAAAAATCTAGAATTATATAAATAAGTTGTAATATTTATAAAGAAAATAAGCTATTTTTTTTTATAAAATAAAACTATATTATATTATTATTATTATTATTATTATTATTATTATTATTATTATTATTATTATTTTTATTATTATTATTATTATATTATTATTATAGTATTATTACGACGAATTTCCCCCCTTTTTTTTGACATCCTGATAAATTCCCTTTTTCCTCCATTTCCAAAATGATGACAAGACATCTCTTCATGTAGTCAATTTCCTCCTCTTATTGCCTCAGCTCATTTTCGTGTGTGTGTTAGATAGGGTCCAAAGTTTCCAACTTATCTCAACAAAATAAAGCAGTGGGATTGGCAGTGCGTTCAATGTTAGGAGTTCCAAATACTGTCACTTTCTGTCTGTTTACTTCTAGTCTTTTTAGCGAATTTAACATCAAAGATTTGCTAATTTTATGAGTAGGATCGAGGGTTGATAAGTGAGATGTATTCTTATATATATATATATATATATATATATATATATATATATATATATATATATATATATATATATATATATATAAATATATATATATATATATATATATATATATATATATATATATATATATAAACATATATATAAATATATATAGATTTATAACGAAGTGCATTAGACTTTCTTACCTTTTCTGCTTTACGAAGGCTTTATAGATAAGGGAGCTTTGGTTTGCAGAGGAACTGCTTTTTTATGACGGTCATTCCTGCTACGGAAATGTTGTAGCAAATATCCATTATTAAGTAAATAAGACTATGGTAACCTCTGCTGAATTAAGAAGGCTCGGAAACCAAGGGAGGCATGGGTGGTCGGGGCTCTCGAGGTTATTCCAGTTGCCAAAAACGTTTACAACAAAACACCGCCGTTTTCCGCCATTTTCTGTCACTTTTCTTAATGGGAGCTTGAAATACTTAACTGTTCTTTGTCGTTAGTCAAATACTAGTTGATTTAATTGATATCGGAAGGCAAATCCTTCGCAGCTGATATGAAAACAGGTGAACCCGAACGACATATTTCTTAAAACACTTCAAGCGAATTTGTATAAACTGGATATTAGATTTCTCGCGTATTTTCTCGTCGTAGGCAAGACTTCCATGCATGCCAACAAGATGAAAAATGTTGTTACGCGTATATACAGTAAGTCAGAAAACATCGTTGGTACGTGTGTGAGTAGTATACAGACGTGTAAGACTTTCACATTAGGGGAAGATTGTGATTTTGTCTGCCACAATGGGGGTTTTGCTCAAGAGTCAAGTCGGAGTCTTGCGAGGAAAATTCTCAAACGATCTTAAGTGAGTAGATAGGAAGAATATTTCTTCTTTCTATCTACTTTTGCGTACAGTGTAGTTTGATATTCATAGTAATAATCAACGATATCTAAAGATGAGAAGTCTCATTTTCTTATTCTTCAGCGGAATTGGGTCTTTTATTTTGCATGTAAATGGAAATTTAATGTCACAAAGTTTTTGAATTTTGCCAAATTTGATGTCACAAGGATTACGAATCATTTAATATTTTTTAATCAGTAGAAGCACGTACGGAATATTAATATTCCAATTTAAAATTCTCTTTATTTAAAGAATGCTGAAGTAATTAAAGTGCATCGATAGAAATGTTGCAAACTCTTTCTTTCATAAAGTTTTTAATTTTTTTTATCAAGAGTATATAATTTTTTGAATCCCAAAAGACTTTTATTTTTTTAAATCAAGCACACTTGTTTGTAAGGTAAAAAGGTCAATAGATTAACGTTTTTAATGGTGAAAAAACGTCTCTATAGTCAGCTGATTTAGGAACAACTCTCCACTTTATGCGGAAGTGCTCGCAAGTGCATTAAAAATTGATTGAACTCAACCATTCCAAAATGATTAGTTTATTCGGATGTTGTTATCCTCATAATTTTATTAAAAATATAAGTTCTTGCTCTCTTTTATTTTATTTTAGGAAAACATCATAGACCTCGTTGAATTTATGATAGTAATCCATGTAAAAGAGGAAAATGATTAAAAAGCAAAAGCCTGCAGTGGGAATGCCTGGGGTCAAGTTATCAGAGGTGGCAGGGAAAGAACACTGGCTCCTTTTACCTTCACAGTTGCCATTTGCGTCAGAATTGTAAAGATGGGAGAGAGGTGGTAAAGATATCAAGTGTCTCCGGGAGATATGATATTTGATATATATATATATATATATATATATATATATATATATATATATATATGCGAAAACCACAAGAAAAATAATAGGCAGAAAATTAGCTTTCGTCCTTTGATAAGACATTGTCGAGGCACAAATGAGATACAGTTGAAAGGAAACTTAGAAGGTAAACAAAAAGATCGAGAATACCAGATGGTTAATTGTCAAAAAGGTAAAAATCAAAGAGATAATCCGGGATAATCGGAGATCACACGCTCACAAACAAAGCAGACTTAACCCATAAGAGAAAACGGAAGCATATCTGCAAAGTCCAAAACATTTATACAACTGGAATATATTAATTTTGTTGCCTTATATTTATCGACAACGTAATCTTATTTATTAAGGAATCGAGTTTAGACAAACCAAAGACTTTTATATATATATAGATATATATATATATATATAGATATATAGAATATATATATATATATAGGGGGATATATATTATATATAATTTTTTTTTAAAGGGGAGGGGGGTGGGGGGGGCGGGTGGGAAAAAGGCTTTGATGGAATAAATTTTGACCGAGCAATTGATTCCCTTTACATTTTGGGTTTTAATTTTCTTTTCTTTCTTTCTCTAATCATCGACCCCCAGTGGTCAGCTAACAACTAAGTACATAATTCATTGCTTAGGACAACAGGGACATATGGGATTTTAGGGAACAAGCATATTCGCCCCTCCTGTTTTGAGTGTCGAACACGGTTCCTCAGATTGAGAGCTGCTCGGGCTTGCCGATATGACAAGTAATTTAGGATAACCTGATAATCTAAAACTATATTTTATGATTTTTCTTATATTCTCAGTGGAGTTCTTAAATACTCTACTCCTTATATTCCCGGTGAAGGTCTGAAAGGCTTAGTTCTGTATATTGCTGGAAGAGTTCTTAATTGCATGTTCTTTATAATCCCAGTGGAGTTCTTGAATAATTCTTTATATTTCCATAGAGGTCTTGAAGGCATTTGGAAACGTTAATATTGGCTGACTTTCTCAGATAAACGTAATCCTGAACATACGCATTTTGAAATAAAATAAAAAAACCTATCCTTAACATTCGCAATTTGACGGCTGTGAAAGACGGGGGCTGTCCTAGATGTTCTGTTGAGCCCTACTTGCTGGTGGAGCCGAATGCGTAGGAAAACGAAAATCCTCACCTTCCTCCTGTTCCCTCTCTCACTACCTCCTTCCCTTCCTCCCTACCACCACGCCTTCTTCTCCTCCTCCTCTCCTCCCGTCCTACACCACTCACCCACCCTCCGTATTCCTCCCACTCCCCCGTTACTCCGTCACTCCATCTTCCTCTGTTCCTATAGACCGCATTCCCTTTGACCCTAGAGGTCGTTCACCTCTCTCTCTCTCTCTCTCTCTCTCTCTCTCTCTCTTCTCTCTCTCTCTCTCTCTCTCCCGGACGTGTTGTACCTGTTTCTTCGCGTACAGATGAATGTGTGTGTGTGGTCTGTATGTATGTTCCGGTTCCCCTCTTCCTTTTAATTTTGGGACGATTTGCATTCGTGATCGTCTCTTTCTTAAGAGTTTTCCCCTCTTTTTCTTGTTCCCCTCTTTATCTTCCCCTCTGTCTTCCCACATGAAGCTCGTCAAGCGCTCGCCTCCTCCTCCTCGTCTCTCTCCTCTCTCTCTCTCTCTCTCTCTCTCTCTCTCTCCTTTATCCATTCTTTTTCCTCCTGACATTCCCCTCGTGTAATTCTCATTTGGGTTTCCACCCCTCTCTTATTGTGATTGTACAGCGCGCATTTTCCATTTCCCCCTTTATTCTTCCTATTTTTGTGTATTTTAGAACGTCTTTGCGTCTTTGCATTATTCACACCCGTTTATCTCCGTTTCCATTTTCCGTGTTGATTTCAGTTGGGATGTGTTTACGGCTGGGCCGGATTGTTCTGGATCTTGAAAGAGAGAGAGGAGAGAGAGAGAGAATATATATATATATACATATATAATATAGAGATATATATATATATATATATAGATATATATTATCTATCTATATATATATATCATATAGATATATAGTATATATATATATATATATATATTATATTCCCTCCCTGTGGGTTGTTATTTTTCATATAATTTTAATGACAAAAGATCTCTGGCTTTATGATAATTTGTTTATTTATTTATTTATTTATTTTAGTTTTTGTCGTCTTTATACCAAACAGTTTCCTTCAAGTCGGAACTTTATCCTAAGATTTAGCATTAATTCCTAAAGTATATGAACATACCTTTAAAGATACTGAACTTGGTTTGCATATGCTTTTGTAAGAATTTCAAATGCCATACTGTTGCTATCCTTATTAAATATTATTTTCATTCGAACAGTACAGAACGAGGTTAGGAGCATATATTTAGGAGTAGAAGTAGTGTCCGGGACTCGCCCCTATCCCCAGATAAATTTTCATTCTTGAGCTAAGAAGTTGCTTCTGGCTTCCTTCCTCAGGGAATCCGAAGAAGAACGTCCGCGATGCTGTACTGGCAGTTCATTGCCGATCTGAGGGCTGTATCGCTTGTCTAAATTGACAATGTCCTTGTTCACGTCGTCACTGGTTTTCTCAAAGGGTGTTTTATTCAAAATCACTTTGTATTGTTTATATAGTTGTGGTATTATGAATTTTGATAAAAGGGGGAAAAGTTATGGTGATTGTGATTACTTTGATGTAGGAGAGAGGAGATGTACATCCGAAGATCGGTATTCTCTCCTAGATAATGAAATATGAATATTTACCAATGAGTTAGATCTCTCTCTCTCTCTCTCTCTCTCTCTCTCTTTCTCTCTCTCTCTCTCTCTCTCTCTCTGTGACTGCAGTAAAAAAAATTACATCACGAAGACACTGAAGTATTTATTTTCAGTCCTTGTTGTTTTTGATTGAGCTGGCCTTATACCAGCACGGGTCTTTCTACATAGAGCAGCCCGTAAAGAAATTGACCTAACACTCTCAAACAATTCACAGCAAAGAACTGATACTAGAGATTTTGTGCTAACGCCAATCTTTATATAATGAGTCTGCCATTCGCATTAATGGAAGTTCTTAAACATTGATAAACCGATGTGCAATAATAACTAATTAAATAGGCAATCATAACCGCCACAACATCACTGAAGAAAATCATAAAATTCATGACTTTATTTTTAAACTTTGCACTGTAGGAATCTTCTGAGGCTTTCCCGGTTCTCACATTTATGCCGAATTAAATCCAGGCCTAATATTATCCCCATATTTCGTGTACCTCTTCAATTTTTAAGTATGACTTGCCAGTTACTGATGGTTAATATTTCTCGAAATTTAGATACGAACTTTTAGGTGCGGTTTTTCGATAGTGAATGTCGCTTAAATTTATTTATGAATTTTTGTATGCTTTGCTGAATATCACTGCATTTTTAGGTCTGAAGTTCGGTACCTCTTGCTGAATACCACTGTATAGTATTCAGGTATGGCTTTAAGGACTAACATTCGGTAATTATTGAATTTTCAGCTGGTTGTTACTGAACACTTTGATTTTAGGTCTGATTTCTGTCATTTTATTGAGATATGTTCTATATTTTAGATGTGATCTATGGTGTCTGAGAGTGACAGTGTCATAATTTCTAAGGAAGACTTTATGTGATTGATAAACGGTTCTTCATGGTTTCCAATTGTACAGTAAGTTTAGATATTAATAGTAATTCCCTCTGGGTTTTTGAAGGTGAGTTATGGTGCATACTTTATTTTAGAAATGAGTCGAATGATTGAAATGTGAGTTTTACTGACTGATAATGTATACTCCTGGTTATGATGTATGATTTATAGTGAGCGATGGTGAATAAGCAACTTTTCATCACTATTCGATTATTATATTAACCCAGTGACAGTGTCAGTCATGTGATTTGCATAAATTCTAGCCCTCGATTGTATATTGTCGTATTTTTCGCCTTATTTCTGCCCTACCCCTCCCCTCCCTCTATCTTCCTCTGGCATCTATCTTCCCAACCCTTCTGGTTTTCCATTCTTTTCGTCTCTCAGTCCTTCTCTTATCTTTATATCTCCTCCTCACAGCCTCCCACCCGTTGCTCCCTTGTCTCTCCATCACTTCGTCCTTCTTATCTTTCCTCCGTCTCCTTACCGATTACTTTCTGCAGACTTTCTTTTATTCTGTTTTTATCTATTGGTTTATTTTTAATTTAAAATAGGCGAGATATCTTCTTTCCGTATTTGCCTTTACCTTATCTATTTCCTAATAAGCACCATATTCTATGGAAGCTGTGAGCTTGTTCCATAGGAATTGGGTTCATCCTCTTAGTAATATTAATTTGAGAAGGAGGCAGAGTATCTTATATACGGTTTTCACTCGAGAGGTTGAGGAAATACCTCGTCGAGGCCATCACATTTATGGTATATGTTTTTCCAGATCTGTCAACGCTCACGCCTAATGTTATCTCTCTCTCTTCTCCGCCCTAGATGCTTCCCAAGGTCGTTGAATAAACAATTTAGATGCACTAATTAGGTCTACATAGGTATATTGTGATTTTTAGAATGAGCCCATATACGTAGTCCGGTTTGCTCAGTTGTGAGCTAGACACGATATCAGTGAGCTCAAGAGAGAGAGAGAGAGAGAGGGTGCTCTTTGAATATCATAAGAATGGTATCACCCACGTGGGACAAGGATTCCTTCGTTTAGACCTTCTTGTTTGCAATTATAATGTTTATAGCATTTCGACCCTCTCTCTCTCTCTCTCTCTCTCTCTCTCTCCAGAAATGACCTGTAACAGTCGACTAACAACCTGGTGAGTATTTACTGATTAGGTCAACAGATGCATACTATTTTAAGGAACACAATCCTGTCGGTCCAATCCTACTCCTCGTGTTCCGAGAGAGAGAGAGAGTGAGAGAGATCAGCCTATTTTGATTTGACCCATATTGGAATCTCGGGGACCATCAGATAACTCAAGGTCTATTCTCTAGACCGTGCGATAAAATAGCTTCACCTTCGAGGACTTTGCTATTTTCTTTTTGAAATTTAATCAAGATATTGGATACATTTTGATTGAGCAGTAAGGTGTTAATTGTATTACTTAAGATTATTATTATTATTATATTATTATTATTATTATTATTATTATTATTATTTTCGCCACCCACCTTCAGCTGTGATCCAGCCTACGACTTGGAGCCAAATAACTAATGTACTGCTTAGCTCAGCATAGGCCTACCTTGCCCTTGGAATCATAAATGGGGCTTCTTCAGTCTTCTCTGAGAAACCTTCTATACGTATCAGTAGAATGTTTTGCTTATCTCCTTTTTTTCTATGATATTCCTGTAAGGAGGTCGTGCCGTGAGTGCTCCTCATGTGGCGCATTTTTATACATTAATTAAGGCTTTTTTTTTACAGCCACCCTTCGGTTCCAAGTTGCAACCTCTTTTACTGAACCTCCGTTCGTAAAATATTATATATAATATATATATATATATATATATATATATATATATATATATATATAATATATATATTTATTTGCCACCCTCATAGTGTGCAACTGCGAGGATTTTCCTCCTGTTCCACCTCTTTTGCTGTCAGTTTCCGTTCAGCGCTGAATGACCTCATAGGTCGCGGCGCTTGGCCTTTGACCTCAATTCTATATTCTATTCTATTGTTATTTCTTTTTCCCCACTCAACCCAGCTCCAGCTGCGACTCGACCTACGACTAAAGCGCTGGGTAACTCATTTACTGTTTAACTCAGCCAGGATCCCTCAGCATAGGCCTCTTATCTTCTGACAAAAACGTTTTGGGCAAAGGACGTTTTGCTGTGTGTTTTGCTGTTTTTTACTCGAATACCATTTATGTGGCAGTCCCTCTGTTGTGTGTGGGTTTTAATGATGTCAGCTTTAAAAAGTGCACGACGTTCTCCCTTTTTAAGTTTTCTGTCAAAGAAAACTATTGACATGGCTTTGTTTTTCTGTCCGCCCTCACATCTTAAAATTTACTGAGGCCAGAGGGCTGCAAATTGGTATGTTGATCATCCACCCTCCAATCATCAAACATACCGAATTGCAGCCTTCTAGCCAGAGTAGAATTTTATTTTATTAAGGTTAAAGTTAACCATGATCGTGCAACAATGCAGGCCACCACGGCCGGCTGAGAGTTTCATACAACATTATATGCTGCACAGAAAACTCAGTTTCGCCGAAGAAACTTCGGCACATTTTTAACTTTTTTATGGTGGGTGTTTTAAGTTGGAATTCGAGCAAGGCTGTATTTTTTTCAGCTTCATGGAGGATGCAACAGGACAGTTTTCCGAGAATTCCTTGAAGTTTTTAATTGAAGTTCGTAAGCTGAAACGTCTTTGTTTTTCTCTGAATTAATGCTTGATACCGACAGTAGTTCTAATAAAGTATTACTGGTTGGGTCGCCCATATACTTTTTAAAACTTCGTCAGT
>NC_087200.1:191534739-191572531 GCF_015104395.2 Macrobrachium nipponense | reverse complement strand
AAAGTTAGGTGGACCTTGGTAAAGTATTTGTAGGATTTCTGTTTCCAAGTGGTTGACTTTCCCAGTCCTCGGGTGAATACATGTGTTTTTGTGTTGTCTTCTATTTATTGTGATTTATGTAGGATTGGGTAGCGATTTTGATAAGAGATTATTCAGTAGTTATTCATAAATACTTTTAGGATTCATCAAATGTAAAACGGAATTTGCAAATATTTTTTAGTATTCACAGTGAATAAATTGAGATCTGGTAAACAGTGACGAATGAAAAATATGTAGAAAATAAAAGAAATGATATGAATATTCGTGAAGATTTCAGTCACTGGAAGAATAATGAATGATGTCCCAAAAAAATACCAAGCCTCTGAAACGTTAACTTGTTTTGAAATTGCGAAGAATGTTCAACTTGGAGTAGAATTTGCTCTTGATATAGAATTTTTTTTATGGCTAACTATGAATTTTCCTCCGTCATTTTCTTTGTCGATCTGCCGATAATTTTGTAATCCATATAAAATCCCTTCAACTAGGATTAAAGGAAACAGGTTCAGTACAAAGAACCAAGCTCGGATGATTAGATATTAAGAAAGATTAAGATAAGGATGGAATTAAAGCAGATATATATCTATAAGGAAAACACAGTCAATCTTTTAAACTCGTATAGAAAATATGTTGTTATATAATAAGACAAAAATGATCGTATAAAACGGATTATTAAATATAGGGAAACTTTGAGTAGACAAGATACTTTACCTTTCCAAGTGTTTGTTGGTTTTGAATACATTATAAACACAAGATAGTTTACTTTTTCATGTGTTTGTTGGTTTATAATACGTTATAAACACAAGATAGTTTACCCTTTCATGTGTTTGTTGGTTGAGAATACGTTATAAACATATGATAGTTTTCCCTTCATATATGTTTGTTGGTTACTTATGAGAATTGTATGTCACAGTACAGAAGAATTTAAAGAAACCGCAATTGAACATCATCCCGGTTTAAGATGAGAAAATCCAGTTAGATCTTGTATATGGTGTCGTGAGGAAAATATCTGATTATTTGAACTCTCATGAATTCAGCTCATCGAGAAGTCTCTGTGCAGACCTTGACTCCCATTATTGCTGTTGTGTTTCTTACTCGTACTTATTAATAACTTCAGAAGTCAATATTCATTAAATGGAATAAGGAATGTAATTATGTGACTTGAAAAGTATGTAGAAGATTAACGTTTATTTTAGGCCTGGGTTATATTTATTGATTTATTTATATATGGTTATTTGTCTCTCTCTCTCTCTCTCTCTCTCTCTCTCTCTCGCTCTCTCTCCTCTCTCTCTCTCTCTCTCTCGTTTTATGTACATACTGTATTTGTGATTGTTAATTATGCATAGGTAGTCAGGTGTTTGCTTGTGAATGAATTGGTTAAAAAGTTACATTCTATCGTCGATTATAAGATCATAAATTGCTTGTAAATGGATTAAGTTATCTACAAAGACTTTCTCTCTCTCTCTCTCTCTCTCTCTCTCTCTCTCTCTCTCTCTCTCTCTCTCTCTCTCTCTCTCTCTCTCTCTCTCTCAATTCGAGTCCCCTTAACCACAATTTCATAAGTGGGAAATGTTTTTCATTTGTAATGATATAGCTCTGTAAAATATCGTATATTTATCTGTCAAATTAGTCTCCTCTTCAGTAACTGCCCATTAAATAAATTGCTCCTCCAATTACAGGAAGAGATTATCCCTTCGAGTATCAGGAAGGTACTTTACTCCTTGTATAGTTTAGTCATGTCACCATACTGTATTTATACGATAGTATGATGATATGATATTTACCATAAGATCAGGGAAGTATTGTTGCGTATCAACGTGCGCTACGCAATAGTCCAAGGCTATGTTATCAACACACAGTAACGTAATTACGTAGCGTTATTATTCAGTAACGCACTGTTATTACCATACATTATTTTCACCATTAGATATTATATGATTACCTCGTTATAATGTTAATTTGTAAATTATTTTATATATTAAAACCCAGACACTGATATTAAATCTCAGAAACTGTAGATGTTAATTTTTAGATGATATTAGATATATTACTTACTAAGGTGATATTGACATTATCACCTCAGTACATTGACTTAGTGAATGACAGGCATGCAAATACGTCATTTAATTACCAAGGAATGACGCAAGTAAAAGTCGTGTAAATATGTCATGTAATTACCAAGGAATGACGCAAAGCTAATATTTTGTAATTAATAAGAACTATTAACATTATGAAGTTATATGATATTACCACCATGCTACAATGGCAGTACCGAAACCGTATAATGACCCAGTAAATGACAGTCTCGTATTAATATAATTTAATTACTATGGAACCGTATAAAAGTTCTAATGGTTTTTTTTTTTTTTTTAAATAATACGAAATGTTGTCACTAGAATTTGTACGACGTTACCACCATGCTGTCATGACAATTCTGAAATCATACAGTGACCCAGTAAATAACTGTCATGCAGTATAATAGAGAAGAATCTCTACATGTGTAACGCTGCCGAGGTAGCCATCACGTTTTATAAAGTATGCTGGAGAGAGGGTCTGCTTCCTAAGTACACTAATATTCGGCTACACGACCCGTCAGCAAGGAATAATAATAGATGAGACAGGATACAAATACCTGGGAATAATGGAAGGAGGAGATATAAAACACCAGAGATGAAAGGACACGATCAGGAAAGAATATATGCAGACTCAAGGCGATACTCAAGTCAAAACTCAATGGAGGAAATATGATAAAGCCATAAACACATGGGCAGTGCCAGTAATCAGATACAGCGCAGGAATAGTGGAATGGACGAAGGCAGAACTCCGCAGCATAGATCAGAAAACCAGGAAACAAATGACAATACACAAAGCACTACACCCAAGAGCAAATACGGACAGACTATACATAACACGAAAGGAAGGAGGGAGAGGACTACTATATAGAGGACTGCGTCAACATCGAAAACAGAGCACTGGGCAATATCTGAAAAACCAGTGAAGACGAGTGGCTAAAGAGTGCATGGGAAGAAGGACTAATAAAAGTAGACGAAGACCCAGAAATATACAGAGACAGGAGAAAGATAGAAAGAACAGAGGACTGGCACAACAAACCAATGCACGGACAATACATGAGACAGACTAAAGAACTATGCCAGCGATGACAATTGGCAATGGCTACAGAGGGGAGAGTTAAAGAAGGAAACTGAAGGAAATGAATAACAGCGGCCACCAAGATCAGGCCTAAGAACCAGATATGTTCAAAGTACGATAGACGGAAATAACATCTCTCCCATATGTAGGAAGTGCAATACGAAAAATGAAACCATAAACCAACATAGCAAGTGAATGCCCGGCACTTGCACAGAACCAGTACAAAAAGAGGCATGATTCAGTGGCAAAAGCCCTCCACTGGAGCCTGTGCAAGAAACATCAGCTACCTTGCAGTAATAAGTGGTACGAGCACCAACCTGAAGGAGTGATAGACGATCAGGCAAAGATCCTCTGGGACTATGTATCAGAAACGGATAGGGTGATACGTGCAAACAGACCAGACGTGACGTTGATTGACAAAGTCAAGAAGAAAGTATCACTCATTGATGTCGCAATACCATGGGACACCAGAGTTGAAGAGAAAGAGAGGGAAAAATGGATAAGTATCAAGATCTGAAAATAGAAATAAGAAGGATATGGGATATGCCAGTGGAAATCGTACCCATAATCATAGGAGCACTAGGCACCATCCAAGATCCCTGAAAGGAATCTAGAAAAACTAGAGGCTGAAGTAGCTCCAGGGACTCATGCAGAGAGTGTGATCCTAGAAACGGACACATAGTAAGAAAAGTGATGGACTCCTAAGGAGGCATGATGCAACCCGGAACCCCACACTATAAATACCACCCAGTCGAATTGGAGGACTGTGATAGAGCAAAAAAAAAAAAAAAAAAAAAAAAAAAAAAAAAAAAAAAAATAATAATAATAATCAATAATATAATAATAATAATAATAATAATATGGTGTTAGGTGAAACAAATCCACAGTCATGTGTGGGTACAAGTATATTTAGAAATAAATCTCTACAGAGAGCTTAAGGGAATCTGCTCGATTGGAAATGGGAATCGAACAGATTCCAGAAAGCTCTGTTGAGATTTATTTTTAAGTATATTTGTACTACCCACACATGACTGGAATTGTTTCTTTGTTTCATGACAGTAAAGAAACAGATGGTAATAGAAAATACAGAATAAGGAGGTCGGTGATCTGAAAAAAAAGAACTAATTAATCAATAAATAGATAAAAACGTGGGTAATTGATAAAAGGAGGATGCGAAATTCTCTGATGGTATTTCATTTTACTGCATCTCCTTTAATTCCACAGGTCGACCCAGCATAATCGGAATGCGGGGACATGTAATTACCGAGTACCTTAATGACCACGATAAATGCGTTTATGTTAATATTCCTGGGCTCGTAAAAGCGCCCCCCCCCCCCCCCCCCTTTTTTTTTTTCGTTCGAGTTGCAATTAGCAAAGTTTGGGGTCAGCGAAATAGTTTAGGTTATTGTACTTTGGGGTTAGTTTTTTTTTACATTTAAAATTTTTTTTGATATTTTTGTTTTGTTGACAAATTTGACTAATGGTGATTAAGGTAATTTATTGCCATAAATTGCTATAGTGGGGCTTTTCGCTAACATTATTGAAAAATGTGTTTTTTAGGTGGGCGAAATTGGAGTTTTGCTTATTATGGATTAATAGATCAATTTTTTATATTACCAGTTTGCTGCTGCAGTACATATATCGTTTTTTTTTTTTTTTTTTTTTTTTTTTTTTTTTTTTTTTTTTTTTTTTTTTTTTATCTGTAAAAGAAAACTATTGTGACGGCTTTTTCCGTCCGCCCTCAATCTTAACAACTACAGAGTCTCGAGGGCTGCAAAGTTGTTATGTTGATCATCCACCCTCCGATCGTCAAATATACCATATTGCAGCCCTCTAGCCTCAGTAATTTTGATTGTATTTAAGGTTAGAGCAAGCCATAATACCACTCCAGCACTGAGTGACCTCATAGGTTCCAGCTTTGCTAGGTGTTTTATGTTGGCTGTAACTAGAATGTGGAATAGTTTTCCAGTGCAGTTGTGGAATCTTGTGATTCCCAAATGTTTAAGCGAGAAGCAGATTCATTCCAGAATTTCAGTTGCATCGGTTTTATTTTCTATTCCCTCACGGTTATTCATTTATAACTTTTTCCCCTCTCTCTCTCTCTCTCTCTCTCTCTCTCTCTCTCTCTCTCTCTCTCTCTCTCTCTCTCTTTTCAAGCTGATTTCCCTTTGGAGCTCGGGTTTCCAGCTGAAGATTTAAAGAAACATAAATTCCCATCTGTTTATTGTTCTAAGCAGTCTTTAAAACTGGGTCGACATTTTATATATTTTATATATTCCTTTGTTATTACTATTTTTTCTTTTAACAAGTTCCACTTGACATATTGGTTTATAAGGGAAAGTAAACTTAAAAAAAAAAAAATATCCGATTCATGGCTTAGGAGTGAAAGTTAAATCTCTCAGCTGTTAAAGATTCAACGCGGATTATGGATTGCGTGCCGTTGTGAATAACATTAACAAGCGTGTAAATGAAAAACAGTTGATCAAAACTGAATGTGAGGCATTTGCATTTGCATGTGCTACATTCACAGCCATATGAATAAACGACATTGCAATGACTATATGTAATTTATTTATATTTTGTAATATATTAACAAACGTGCGAATTCATGATATATCGTTAAAAAGTGGTTTTTATCACATTTCGTCGCTTCCTTTTTAGTAACATTCGATTTGCATTTGTTTGTCTGCTACATTCACAAACTCGTAAATAAACCGCGTTCTAGAAACTGTTTAGAGTTTTTGTGTAATTTTTGTTATATGTTCAGAAACGTGGAAATTCACCGAAGACAGAAAAAATGGTTTGCCATTTGCACTATTTGTAATTTGTATTTCCCCTGGTGTTAACATTCAATTACATGTTGTAACTTCTGTGTCATTTTGTAATACATTCACAAACGTAAGAGTTCACAATAAATCAGTAAAAAGTAGTAACTTTCGATTTCGATTTTTGTGCATCACAGTCACAAGCTCATAAATATACCGTATTGTCAAAGTTGTTAGTAGTTTTGATGTATTTTTGTATTACATTTTTAGTTTTTATGTAATTTTGTAATACGCTCTTATTTGTTATGTATTTTTGTAATACATTTTTAAGTTTATGCATTTTTTATAATATATTCATAGTTTTTATGTATTTTGTAATAAATTTATTGTTTTATGTATTTTTGTAACACATTTATAGTTTTATGTATTTTTTTAAATACATTCGTAAGTTTATGTATTTTTTGTAATATATTCATAGTTTTTAAGTTTTTTGTAATCCACAGACAAACGTACCAATGCACAACAATTCAGTAAAATATGGTTTGTCATATCAACGTTCAACCTCATGTAGTTTATGTGAAATGTTGTAATGCATTCACAAATGTAGTTTTACAACAAATCTGTGAAAAGCGGTAACACTCGATAAGCATTTTTGTGTCAATTCACAAGCTAAATAATGTACATGGTTGTTAAAACATTCTGTAGTTTTCATGTATTTTTGCCATGCAGTCATAGTTTTTGTGTATGTTTGTGATAAATTCATATTTTTTAAACATTTTTGTAATACATTCATAGTTTTCATGTTTTGTGTAAACCATTCGTTGTTTTTATGTATTTTTGAAATTCATATTTTTAAGTATTTTTGTATTATACTCATAGTTTTATGTATTTTTGTAATGTATTCAAAGTTTTTATATAATTTTGTAATACATTCACAAACGTACGAATTCACAACAATGCAGTAAATAGTGGTTCATCACTGCAGTCATTACTTTCTTGTTAACATTCAGTCACGCGCAGCGCACCTGTTGGTCATCTCACGTCATGTTTCAATTTCCTTTCTCCTCTCATTCGATGACGAAATCTCTAATAGTCGCTCGGAAAATAATTCTTCCACATGCCCATGTGTGGCCCGGGGTCATTTGTGGCGGACGTGAGATGGCACTAAGAATGTGCAATAAGTCCAGCGAGCGACCCACTGAGACTTAGTGGGTCCTGGATAAGTGGTTCTCTCGTGTTGTCATTGTGGATGACCTCAGCGGGTTATTTGATTTCATTTTCGGTCGTCGAGTGAATGGACGGGGTTCCTGATTTTTTTTTTTTTTTTTTTTTTTGAGAGAGAGAGAGAGAGAGAGAGAGAGAGAGAGACTTGGAACCTGTAAGAAAAGAGATAAAATCTTTTATGTTAATGTTGAATGCTGAGTGATGTTACAGGCCCGTATTTTTCTTTTCTGAAACTGCCGTTCGTTGGTTGCCATAGTTTGTTTTTGATGTTACGCGTGTGTAGAGTGCTTTAATATATTTGGATTTAATACGTTTACTTACTGCTTCTGTGGAGAGTTTCTGACTAGATTGTCATGCCATTAAACAAAAATATGTTTATTCAGGCTTACAAATTCTACTTAGATCCAATTCATTGAGCCTTTGCCAAGGACGAGAAAATGTCAGAACACCCCCCCCCTTTTTTTTTTAAGTTTAATTGAATGATAACAGTGCCACGAAGAAGAGGAGGAGGAGTAGGAGGAGGAGGAGGAGGAGGAGGAGGAGGAGGAGGACGACGACTAATTGAGAAATGTACCTCACCCTTGCTGTCTTGCCGTCTGTTGGAATATAATCTATCATACACACACCTCATTTGCATGGGGGGGGGGGGGGGGGGAACCTTCGTGGTTAAGACTGCAGGAGGCACCTTTTAACTTGTGGTTGCTTAGTCTTTGCTGTTGTTTCATCTTTGTTTTGTATAAGATTTTCAGTTGCCTGTAGAGTAAAATTGAAATAATGAGATTGGGTTTAGATTTATTTTGGAGGTTGGGCTATTAATAGCGAGATCTTGATAAAACTCTTGAGACAATGGAACTATCGATGGGCTAATTATACTGGTACATGACAGTTAGAGAACTGCTGAGAGGAAATGAGGTGATTATGCATGCCAATTGTATATTAAAAATCCACAATTACATCAGTAAATAGTTTTAATGAAAAAGTCGAAAGTTAAAAACTAAGACTATGGAGTACCTAATTGGTGCTCGTGCTCAGTGTTCAAAAGTCTTTGCTCTTTTATTTTTATATTAATATGATTAGTTACATTGTTATGGATTTATAGTTTACAACTATTTGATTACGACATTGTTAAGATTTAGCGTATAATTTAAACTTTGGTGCAGCTGCCTGCCATATTAGGCCTTCATTCAGTGTAAGTAGATCATTGATCTTTTGTTACGAAAAAAAAAAAAGTTTTCTTTCTAGAAGAAAAGTGGGAATGGCGCCGACTTTTCTTGGAAAAATCTGTCGTAATTTTTATTGAAGAGAAAGGCCAGCGAGACGGGAAGGGCACCCTAATGCCCTTTTGTAGCCCATGTTCGAAGAAAGCGAGGGAACTGAAAGGGAATAACGAAGGGTTAAGAATGATGAAAGGAAGATTATAAATCAGGAAAAACAGGGATGAGTGTAAGCTATTTATTCCGAGGATGCCAGTTTCTTATTTGTAAAATAATAAGGACACTGCGCTCATGAGTCGATTTTTACACATTTTTACACGGTTTTACCTTTTACAAATGGTTACGAATCGTGAAAATTAAGCGCCTCAGTAGCGTGATCTGTATGGCCTTGGCCTGCCATCTCGGTGGCCGCGAGTTCGATTCTCGTGCATTCCATTGAGGAGTTAGAGATATGTATTTCTGGTGATAGATGTTCACTCTCGACGTGGTTCGGAAGTCACGTAAAGCCGTTGGTCCCGTTGCTGAATAAGCACTGGTTCCATTCAACGTAAAAACACCATACAAACAAACAAACAAAATACAAACAAAGAATCGTGAAAATTGCTTTTATATATTCTTGCAGAGGTCATTGGGTGGAGTAGCCTATAGATCCGACAGCTAGACAAATAGAA
Organism: Macrobrachium nipponense; assembly: GCF_015104395.2. Lineage (NCBI taxonomy): Eukaryota > Metazoa > Arthropoda > Malacostraca > Decapoda > Palaemonidae > Macrobrachium > Macrobrachium nipponense. Next base: position 191,563,471 of record NC_087200.1, on the reverse strand, counting down.
AAATAAATTAAGGCCGAAATAAATAAACAAGGAACCGTAGCAGTGTGGATTTGTTGGGATTAACCTGGAGGCTGAATTCATTTAGGTTTTTCGCTTGCATTAAAGGACCTTTAGAGCTTTGTAATAGGAGAGAGAGAGAGAGAGAGAGAGAGAGAGAGAGAGAGAGAGAGAGAGAGAGATAATTTATATGCAGAATTTCTGAAGGACATTAGCGCGAGAAGTTGATAACAAACCAAGTTGTTATATGTTAGAATGTTATCGCGAACTTCATGATCTCCACACCCTTAACGGTTTATCAATTACAACTCGAAAATGCGCTTGCGTTAATTATTTTGTTTTGTAGGAATTACTGTATTTATTTTCTAAATAAATACAGTAATTCCTAGATCCAATCACACAGAACCGTTTATTAGCTAATACCTTTTCTTTAATCAATTTTTTTCAGACCCATTCGTTAGCAAGTTTTCTTTCGCAATATATGACGTGAACGAAGCCGTACAATTATGACGGCAAATAAAAGTGACCTGTGTTCATGCATGACGAGGAAATAGTCCCGGAACGTTCAATGAATCAGTCTCCTTCCTATTTTCAGCAACATGCAATCTCGTGTACGAAAGACTTTTCACGAATTTTCAGATTTATTCTCTCGTTTCTGGGTCGTTGTCGTGCAATGATTTCTTTGCCTTTGCCGATTCATTGCCCAGTTGCATAACTGCTTTATCCTGATATTGGTAAAAAGAAAAAAAAAACTGTCTCGTGTTATTTGAGAATAGTAGATGTCTGATTTCAAGACAGTTTGTTTGTTATTTTAAAGATAAGAATTATTTTAATGATATTTCTTGAACAAAGATACTGACAAAAGCAATTCGGGGGATATATGAGATTATAGACCTCTTGGAAATAAAACTATAATTATTATTATTATTATTATTATTATTATTATTATTTTTTTTTTTTTTTGTGCTCTATCACAGTCCTCCAATTCGACTGGGTGGTATTTATAGTGTGGGGTTCCGGGTTGCATCCTGCCTCCTTAGGAGTCCATCACTCTTCTTACTATGTGTGCCTAATTATTATTATTATTATTATTATTATTATTATTATTATTATTATTATTATTATTATTATTATTTGCAGTTTTTTGGATGAAATTATTTATCATTATAAAGTTTGATCTCGTGTTTCTAAACTTTGACTATTATATTGCATCTAACTTGCATGGCTCTGTATATGGCCCTGAGATAAAATAAACTATAATATTATTTGATTTTTAAATTCTAGATCAATGTTTCAATTGTAACTTGCAAAACCTTTGCGGTCGACAGTGTACCTTCAAGCGACCTGGAATACGTCATGCGTCCTTGTGGTCTAGACATAACCTCAGGAGTGTGTTGGTTGGAGGCCTTAGAAAAGAATTTTTTTTTATTTATTTATTTCATGTTCAGGTCATTTTAAGATGTAGCGGTGCATAACTTTATTCATGAGAGAGTTTTCTTGCGGATTTCTTTTACTTCTTTCTAATAAACACCATATTCTTTGGAAGCTCGAATTTCATGTCAGTGGCCCCCTAATGTGGGTTTGTATCATATGAATAGGGTTCATCTTCTGAATAATAATAATAATAATAATAATAATAATAATAATAATAATAATAATAATAATAATAATAATAATAATAATAATGAAATCCACAGGGGTGTAAATGTAATTATACATTAGAAATGTATATATATTATTAGATATTATAAATATATATATATAATATATATATATATATATATATATATAGATATATATACTATATATATATATACACACCACTATGACTTTTTCCACCATATTTGTGACTCACGTTATTAGGAGATTTTTATGGATAATAAGAGTAATAATAATAATTATAATGGTAATAATAATAATGTCCATCATCACCTCCAATGCTGCGTGACTCCAAGACCCTCTGTAAAATTCCGCCAATCATGTCTTTCCTGAGCTTCATCTTCCACAAATCTCCACTCATCTCCAGCCTCCCTTCTCATAGTTCTCATCCAAGCAGGTCTGGGTCTTCCAACTCTTCTGGTGCCCACTGGAGCATAGCTGATAGTAGACCTGACTATTCTCCCAAGGGTTATTCGAAGGACACGCATGCCAACCATCTCCACCGAATGCTATTTCATCCCTTTGTGCAAACTCTGTCCTCATGACTGCTGGTTTTCTTATATTTATTTCGAGTCGCGCCTCTCTAGATATGTGATGCATTCTTTTAAGCAAGTTTTGTATTGACGTTCTTGTGGTATTTTGTTGATGAGGGCATTTAGAATCTTAATTAACAGTACTTTAATTGGTCATATATTCGAGGTCTCACTGCATAGGCTTCAATTTTAGGAGGTGTACCTTTAAAAGTGAAAGTCACAGGTATGATATTGTTTTGAAGTGACTTGAAATGCCGGCAAAATACCATCTTTTAAGCACATGGTATTGAAAGTAGTAGCTGCAGCAACTGCATTTAATTTGAAATTAAATAACAATTATCGGAAAGACAGAGAAAACTATATAAATTGAATTCAGCTGATGCAATTATTATTATTATTATTATTATTATTATTATTATTATTATTATTATTATTATTATTATTATTATTATTATTATTATATGCAGGTAGAAGACCCTCTTATAAGAATGTAGTATTGAAAGTGACAGCTGCATCAGCTGCATTAATTTTGAAATGCAATAACAGTTTTCAGGTATAGAAAACTATATAACTTGAATGCAGCTGACGTAGCTTTTAACATACCGATATATTGATTATTATTATTATTATTATTATTATTATTATATTATTATTATTATTATTATTATTATTATCTCCTTCCTTCCTGTATGTAATTTGATTCAGTTTCCTCCCAATTTCGTTAGAGTGAGCACTCTCTCTCTCTCTCTCTCTCTCTCTCTCTCTCTCTCTCTCTCTCATTCCCCTGGTTCTCCTTCCCTTCCTGACCTCAACTCCGCGGGGAGTTCTAAAAGCATCCCCGAAGGATCTTTGATTGCTTTAGGTTTGACTTGGGCCACAGAACAAATTGAATTTCGTTTAGCGTCGGGCGGATTGTCTTCTTAATCTGCAGGAAGGAGAAACTCGCCATCAAGTTTCCTGGATTTTATAGTGGGAACTTTTAGCGCGGTGCACGCAGAATGGAAACTAGAGCTTGTTAGTGTGTCAGTGTTTGTGTGTGTCTGTTTGTGTCCGCGTCTGTGTGTGTGTATGTTTGTGTGTCAGTGTCTGGGAGAACATCACGATTAGATAACCGAGTTTTCAATAAAGATTCAGAAATGTTTTTAATGTCCCCGTATCTGTGACCAGTCATATAGTTATGAATGGCAACTCCCTTCGACTTTCTGTTTTTGTATTGGTCACTTTTTTTTTCTTTTTTGCATAGGTCACTATTCTTTTTTTTTTATAGGTCGCTATTTGTTGTATAGGTCACCATTCTTTATTTATATAGATCGCTATTCATTTTTATAGGTCACTAATCATTTTTGTATAGGTTACTATTCTTTTTTGTATAGGTCGCTGTTTGTTGTGTAGTTCACTATTCTTTATTTATATAGATCACTATTCTTTTTATAGGTTATTATTCTTTTTTTATAGGTCACTATTCTTTTTTGTATAGGTCTCTATTTATTGTGCAGGTCACTATTCCTTATTTATATAGCTAACTATTCTTTTTTATAGGTCACTATTATTTTTTGTAAAGGTCACTATTCTTTTTCTTTTGCATAGGTCACAATTCTTTTATGTATAGGTCACTATTCTTTTTTGTACTATAGAGCACTATTATTTTTTTTAAGGTTACTCTTTTTCGGATAGGTTACTAATTTTTTTTCTGTACAGGTCACTTTTACTTTTTTTTGTGTAGGTCATCATTCTTTTTTGTGTAGGTCATCATTCTTTTTTGTTTAGGTCACCATTTTTTTTTTGTAAAGGTCACTATTATTTTTTGTGTAGGTCACTAGTCTGTATATGTATGGGTCACTATTCTTTTTATGTAAAGGTCACATTTCTTTTTAATAGGTCACTATTTTATTTTGTACAGGCAACTTTGTATAGGCCACTATTCTCTTTTGTATAGGTCATTATTCTCTTTGTGCAAGTCACTATTCTTTTTGTTAGGCCTCTTTATTACTGTAAATCATCTATCAGTTAGATCACATGATATAGTTCTCTAATAATAGTTTTTATAATAGTTGTGTGTATGTTTATTATATAATAATTCACTAAAATGTATTTATTCAAGACTTCAGTAGTTCAAGGTTGATTGCGGCTATGGCTATTGTCTATTTTCACTCTCACAATTAGAGAAAACGGGTAATGATTGTAAAAAAGGAAAATGGATAATAGATTGAACAATGCGTGATCCAACCTCCAGCTTCTTCGGCTCGCATTGCTAAAGTTTACGGTTAAATAAAGCGATGTTTCACAAACGAAAATTAAAATAAATAAAATATATTTTATTAGAAATAATTGTTCTGTACTGCTTATCAAGTTACCGTGCGCACACTTTATTTTTTACATTTGCATTCTAATAAAAAAATCATAAATATCATCTGCTAAAATTCCTGTATCTTTACATCAATGTGAAACACCTTTTTCAGACCTTTTTAGGCTTTTCCATTGACCTTTCCTACCGCCCCACCAACAACAACAAAGTAGTTTGTAGTCTTACTCCCTGAGTAAGTAAAAAATAATTAGAGATGACGTAACGAATATTGATGCAATGGTTACCCAACACTGTCTTCTTCTGCTTAATTATAAGAGGCTGTTCGAATTGACCAGTCTTTCGATAATTATCCGTAATGAACACACACACACTTATGTCGACAAACACGATTCTAAGGTGAACCATTTTTTGTAATTCTAAGGCAATCAAAATTACTGTGGGGATACGCAATATGAAGTGAGTGAATGTTGATGCAATATTTGTACTTGCATACGATATATATGATCAAGACGTTACGTGAGCGCCTCAGTGGCGTGATCGGTATGGTCTTGGCCTGCCACCTCAGTGGCCGCGAGCTCGATTCTAGGGCATTCCATTGAGGGGTGAGAGATTTGTATTTCTGGTGACAGAAATTCACTCTCGACGTGGTTCGGAAGTCACGTAAAGCCGTTGGTCCTGTTGCTGAATAACCACTGGTTCTATGCAACGTAAAAGCACCCTACAAGCAAACAAACAACCAAGACGTTACATGTAGCCATTTAAATCTACGCTGGTCTCCCGTTGCTGAATAACCACTGGTTCCCTGCAACGTAAAAACACCATACAAACAAACAATACAAACAAACAAATCTACGCTGGGAAACAAGCAACGACTGAAAATAACGAGTTCGATAAGTAATGCAGCGCAATCTAAGGTGTGGGACAGGACGTAAATATTTGGGTGTGGGGAGGTCGATCGTTCTTGTCCGTGTTGTTGATTGGGTGATCTTTCATACTGTGAGACGTCGGGTGAAAGGGATATATCATTATTATTATTATTATTATTATTCCGATTCCAGTCAATAGAGAAAGCACCCCTCTTCCCCCAGTATTATATATGATTTAAATTAAATCTAGGCTGTCAAGCCAAGCACTGGGGCCCTTTTGGCCTTTCAGCGCTGAAGATAATGTAAAGAAAACAGCAGAGAGTTGGAGTGGTTGGACAGCAAGATAAAGAGATCAAGAAAATATAGTAAATTACATACAAAGATCTAAAGGTGGTACTGGGAGAAAAGCCCACAGTTATACAAAGAAGTAATAAGTAGAGTGGTTGAACAGCTGGGCTGGAAGTAGTAAAGTAAAGGAAATGAAAGTGGGTGCAGCCAGGGGCCTAAAGGACGCCGCAAACACCCTTAAGTAATATGCATGATTTAAGTAAAGTAATTTGTACCGAGAATATACGAGAGAATTTCCAGTATAGCAGATTTAATTTTTAATTTCAGTTGCTCATCCCGCCATGAGAAGCTAGGATTATTTTTATCTTAAATGTCATTATTATTATTACTAGCAAACTGACCCAGAAGTGAAAAATTTATATGTACTATTTGTTCAGCAATTTTAAAATAAGGGCGATTTTTATACATACCTACTACAGAACCTCTTTGTACACAATATTATCAGTTTGTTCACAACTTAATTTCAAGTTGACAGAGTCAGTTGCTCTGCTCATGCGTGAACATGGGTGACGGCAGAAACACACCAACACAATCCAAAGTCTGGCCCTGCGACTTGTTTGCAGTGAATGAGAAGGCCAGGTTGATGGGAAACTGCCTGCGCCGTAACTGGAACGGAAACTGGTTGTCTGAAGGCATCAGAGGAATCCGGGGGATGAACAGACGTTTGCCGGTTTTAGGGCCTTTTGCTATCACTGCTTCGATGACGTGGGAGTTTAGCTCCATAACGGTGTACCTCATTCTATTGCAATGTCCATTGGCAAGATCGAAATTCCGAAGCAACATTACCGGGCAGTACTTCTTCAACGTTTTGTGCACTGGCAGTCCCGATGGATTTAAGTTATTCAAAAAATCTTGCAGATATTGATGATAATTTTCATCTTCTATTGTGTCCGAGCTGAAATATTCGCGACTTTCTCCGGGGAAGACATGTTTTGTTAAAAATGACTGCTGCTTCAGCACTATTAATCTTGTAGAGAGTTTTCTCTATCTTTCTGATGACGGCTTTCTCGTTGTTGCTTAGACTGGCGAGCAACACACCAAAGGGCATGGTAAAATTCGGTTGAGTCATTTGGTTTATTATTGCTTTTACAGTTCTCTCTCTCTCTCTCTCTCTCTCTCTCTCTCTCTCTCTCTCCTCTCTCTCTCTCCAACGCGACGTTTCTTCCTGATCCACAGGACATTATCAAGCGATGACTGCTGGGGGTTGAATTCCAGTGTTGTTGTTGTTGTTTAAGATTAAGCTGGCTTTATACCAGCACAGGCTGATCCTCAAGAGCAGCCCGTAGGAATTCCAGTGGCAAGTCCTTCTTATATCGTGATGTTGCGGGCTCTTGAGTATGGTCTAGAGAACCTCTCCGGCAGGTCGAGTTTTCCCTGGATCCTGGGAAGGTGACTCATACAGCTAGCATTTACAAGTCTTGCAGACCTTCTCAGCCGGAGGATATCACTGGGAGCCTCTTGATTGGCTTCTACATGAGTGACGTCACCCTTGGTATTATTCTCATAATGTGCTTCACATCCGGTGTTTGCTTCATGCGTGCTGGTACTTTCGTTGGGGGGGGGGGGGGGGGGGGGGAATGGTCCTCCTCACACACGTCGGTATCAGGAACGCTTTTTGAGTGGTATTAAGGGGAGGCTTTTGCTCAAGGATAAGCAGCGCTTCTAGGAGGCGCAGATGTCGTGGGTCGGGGCTCTCCTGATGATTTTGACATTCCTGACAATGTCATTAGGAATAAGAAACATAGAGTGTGGGCAAGGCATTGAAATGCTAAGCGTCCAGATAAGACTAGAAAATACCACACTAGTCATTCACAACATATACAAAGGCCATGACAAAATCCTTGAAGGAGAGAACCTCTTCAGTGCTGCCTCCAGGGAAAATACATTCTTTGCAGGAGACTTCAATGCTCATCATCCATGCCTACGATCCAAACAACATACAAATGCAACAGTCAGATACATATATCTGCTTTTGGAAGAATTTCCTGGAGTAGTACTGCTAAATGACACAAACGAAGCAACTCACCTCCGAGGAGGCAGACTAGGCCTGGGCTTCGTATCCCAAAACCTGAAGGAAGAATGTGCATGGAAAGTGCACCAAATACAAACCAGTGATCACTTTGCAACTGAAACCAGCATAAAAATAACAAAAATTCCCCCTCCACCACCCCCTCCAGCAGGATGGAGACCAGACCTGGCAAACTGGCCACATTTGAAAACCATATGACTGTGTGGGCAACACAGTACCTCCAAACTCCGGCCCAAAACATAAACATGCTCCAGGAGGACTTTGTGAGGATCCTGCATAATGCCGCAAGCATCTCCATGCCTAAGAAAGCTTTTACTACTAACAAAACCTCCCACAAAGACAGCTGGTACTATAACACAAAAATCAAGGAAATGAACACAAGAATAAATAAAACAAGAAAACTCTTCAGACACAATCCCACTGATGAGGTGCATGCTCTCCTAAGAGACATTATAAAACATGCAACACAAACTGCCAAAGAAGTGAAGCAAGAACTCTGGCTGAAATGGTGCTCACAGACTACCCGACTTACTCCCATAGCAAAAATGTTCAAATGATTCAACAAAATATCAGGAAAAACCAAGCCAACACAAGCATACCATCCTGACCCTCAAGCTGAAGCAAACAGAATTGCACAACATTTTGCCGACAGAATCAAATCGCACACCTACCACTAACTACAAGAGAAAGGCAAGTGGCACTAGACCCAGGAAGATGGAGAGTCATTAACACAGTCTGCAGTATCCCTGATGACACAGACACTCCATTTACACTAAAAGAACTTAGCAAAGCCCTTCAAAAGGGAACAGACACAGCCCCTGGAGCAGACATGATCACATACAGCATGCTGAAGAACATGGGGACAGCAGCCAAAACAAGTTCATCTCCATTTAGAATCAACAGAACATACACAGAGCACAATAGACCCACACAATGGAACCAGCAAATTATACAACCGATCCCCAAGCCCAAAGAACCCAACTCCTACAGACCCATCTCTCTCATCAGTTGCACAGAAAAGACTGCAGAGAGAATGGTGCTAAACAGACTGCTATGGAAAACAGGGCCTCTACACCATCGCCTATATGCCTACAAAGAGGGGATAGGCACACATGAATGCCTAGCAGATGTCATGTCTACAATTAATGAGAGAAAAGCAATGGTAGTATTTCTGGACCTAGAAAAAGCTTATGAGCTAGCCATCGCAGCTGCCATCCCCGAAGCCTTGGCTGACAAAGCAGTGAAAGGCAACCTTTTAGCATGGGGCAAAGGATACATGCAAAACAGACAGGCCAGAGTCACCTTCCAAGGAGCAAGCTCGGACTTTCTCAGTCTGGAGAACGGAACACCTCATGGAGGCATACTCAGCCCCTTCCTTTTCAATGTATTAATGGAAAAATTAGCCACAACCACCCTGCCCAGTGGGGTTGAAATATTCATTTATGCAGATGATGTCTGCCTAGTTAGCACAGACAGACACAGATCCCACCAGAACATGCAAAGTGCAATAATACAGATCGAAAATAGATGCACAGACCTAGGTCTAAAAATCAACATGGCGAAGACTAAAGCAATGGCCATCAAACACAGTCTAGACCCGAATGAAATACAGCTCATGGGTGAACCCATTGAATGGGTAGACAACTTTGTATACTTAGGAGTAAACATAAACAAGCAACTCTCCCCAAGCAAAGAAATTGAAATACTCAAGCAGAAAGTCAAATTCAGACACAATGCCATGAGAAGGTTCACTTCTCTACAACAGGGAGCAGTATATCATGATCTCAGAACCTTCTACATACAAACAATAAGGTCAACAGTTGAGTATGCTGCACCTGTTTTCACCAGTCTCACAAGCACAGAGCAAAAGAGCCTTGAAGTAATTCAAAACAATGCCATGCGACTCAACACAGGTGCTCCAATGTGGACTAACCCATGCATTCTGAGAAATGAAACAAAATTATAGTCTCTGACATACAGAATAGACCAGAGAAACACATCCATCCTGCTAAAACCCTTAAAAAATGAAAGGAACTTTCCACTAAAAAGAGAGATCAAAAGGTGCATTGATCTCCACGAAGATCTAGACCTGCCCAAGACATACGCTGGCATCCTTTTAGAAACATTAAGAAGAGTAGGCATGCAAAAGTATGCTGCTGCCGTCAGAGAAGACTCTCCTCTCACTGAGTATGCAGAACCAGCACCCTGGAAACCAGAACTCTTCAAAATTAACTACACAGTCCTCCCGGCAAGCAAGGAAGCATGCACCATCCAACAGCTAAAACAAGCAGCACAAGATTCAATAAGGAAAACAACAGCCACAAATGAATACTTTACAGATGGATCAGTAGACCTCAGCATCCCTGCAGCGGCAGCAAGAGTCTACTCGACATCACTAACAGGGGCTCTCGGACAATGCCTCCACTCTACAGACTGAGCTGATAGCAATCGCTAAAGTGCTAGAAGACTCGCAACACAAACTAGGAAACAGAACTATCCACACCGACTCGAAAGGAGCAATGCAAGCCATCACAAAAGGCAAGGCAAAGGAAAACATCGAACTCCTGACAAGTATATGGGAAATTGCAAACATCCACCAAACTAGAAACAGACAGATAACTCTCAACTGGATTCCAAGTCACATAGGAATCCAAGGAAATGAGGAAGCAGACTCCCTAGCAAAGAGAGGGTTACACATCAACAACATATGTATCAAAATCAGCCACTCACCGACTCAACTAAAAAGCAAAGCCGCAGCATACTGTCAAGTGCAAGAAGAAAGCAAAGTCAGGAGGGCAGTCTTTGGAGGCTCCAACACTGCAAAATGGTACGTAGACACCACCAGTCTACAACCACATGACATTCCTAAAGATATGTCATGAGCACTAGCAGTCATAATCCATGGCTAAGACTTGGATACCAATGCACATGGCAAAGGATAGAAGGCGATCCCAAGCCATGTAAGTACTGTGAAAGAATTGCAGAAGAACCTCTAGAATGCTACCTCTTAGACTGTCCAGAAACGGAACAACTAAGAGATAGGTACATAGGAAATGAACGCACACCCACTCAAATCACAAAGCACATTCTAGCAAACGCCCATGAATTTGCAGGTTTCCTATGCTCCTACCCACCACCAAGGTAGGAACAGAACACTGCCCTGACTGACTGCACATGGTGCCAACAATCATGATCGCTCCCTCATCCTACCCCAACTCACATAACACGCAAGACAAAAAACAAACCTCTTTAACAGACATCCCTATTCATCTCTAGCTTCCTTCATCAACCCTCCCCTCACGCTCATCACTATCCCTCCAGCACACTCAGCAGACAACACACATCAAAAGAAACTGGACCGGAAAAAGGAATACGCCTCAGAATTTCACGAGCTATCTTACTAGCTAGCTGTGCCTACAACTCAAGCCTTCATTCTTCCAATCTGTTGGCCTCTCCTACTAGCCAACACTCAGTACTATCGAGCTTTCCCTACGACTGAGGGTGCCTTAGTGTTTAAAGGGTTTCAACCTTGCCCATCAAATCCTTCATTCAATATCAGTATCACCTTCACCACATCATGTTCATGTATCACCAATAAAGTTTCATATTCTAAACGTCTCACATTTCCAACCAATATGACCTACGGGCTGCTCTACGAGCAAGAGCCCATGCTGGCACAAGGCCAGCTTAATCTCAAACAACAGCAACAACACTGGAATTCAGTCCCTCAGCTCATCTCTTGATAATGTCCTGTGGATCAGGAAGAAACGTCGCGTTGGAGAGAGAGAGAGAGAGAGAGAGAGAGAGAGAGAGAGAGAGAGAGAGAGAGAGAGAGAGAGAATTGTATAAGTAATAATAAACCAAATGACTCAACCAAATTTTACCATGCCCTTTGGTGCTTTGCTCGCCAGTCTAAGCAACAACGAGAAAGCCGTCATCAGAAAGATAGAGAAGACTCTGTACAAGATTAATAGTGCTGAAGCAGCAGTCATTTTTAACAAAACATATTATTATTATTATTTTATTATTATTATTATTATTATTATTATTATTACTGAAAATGAGAGAACAGAACTCCAAGTATTGATTGCTGTACGGTAATGGCGAAGCCATGGCGCCCTCAGCTACACAAAGTGATTAGTTGAGGAAAGCCATAAAATAAACTTGACAGAGAGGAGGATTGAATCCATTAAGGGGAATGTCGACGAGCATGTTTGATGAACATGTTTGGAGAGCTTGTTTGACAAACATGTCCGACGAACATATCTTATGCCAACTGTCAAGTGCCTTAGGAGATATTAAGGGATTACCGGAGCATTACATAGATAGGAAGCTTATTGGTGGATCGTGTTGTTGCTGAAGCCATATTTGTGATGCTGTACTACTGCGCAAGTGCGCTTGGTTTGTCTTATTTGGTTTAATTCGTTCTGTAGATATATTTTGGGGTATATTCTATAGAATATTCTTAGATGTATTTTGGTTTGTCTTCAGATGATGCATACATATATTCTAAATTAATAATACTATAATATATATATATATATATATATATATATATATATATATATATATCATTATATATATATATATATATATATAAAGTGTATGTAAATATACAAAAGACGAAATTATATTCAGAATAATAATAGTGATAATAATGAAAATAATAATAATAATAATAAATTTGCATGGCTGTATTTCAGACTATCAAATTGCATTCTATATATATGTATATACATATACTATATATAAAATGTATGTATACACACAAGACGAAATTATATTCAGAATAATAATAATAAATAATAATAATAATAAATTTGCATGGATGTATTTCAGACTATCAAATTGCATCGGCTTGTCAAGTGTGTAATAAAATCTTCTCTTGGTCAGTGATAGCGGAAAATAACAACGGTTGAATGCGCAGGAATGAAAAGCCATTCTTTTTTTTTTCCAGTCATTTTCTTTTGTGTTGCATAGTCCATGTTGAGAGGACTTTCTTTGCAACGTGTGAAGTCATGCGTGATGCTGCACCGTCGAAAGTACAGTGTTTTGTCTTTCTCGGGAGAAAGTGACCGTCGTCCGGTTGTGTCGTCTCTCCTGACTTCGTAGTACTTATTAAGGTCTTTTGAAGCCATCTGGGCTCGATTGCTTTGTATATATCTATTTGATTTCTTTTTTCTCTCTATTTTTTAAATTTTTCATGCCGCATTTTTGTGTGTATATGACTGCTTAATCGCCTCTACTGTGTTTTCCCTGTTGGTTTAGTACTTATTAAGCCACCTGGCCTCGTTACTGTGTATATTCCATTTGATTTTGGTATTTTGTGTATTTTTTGTTTGTTAATACTGATGCATTGTTGTGTATATTATGATTGCTTAATCACCTCTTAGGTGATTTTACTACCTCCTGACATTATTACTCGTCAAGCCATCTGGGCTCGATTGCTGTTCATATTGCAATTTAATTCTGGTATTTTGCTTATATTATTAGTGATGTATTTGTTTGTATTTGACTGCTTAATGCCCTCTCTCTTGTTTCGCAGGTGGGTCTTTGAGGCTTAACAGATGTTGTGTGGCGTAAGACAAAATATCAGTCATCAGTGCTGTCGAGAGAAGTTCATATCAGATTGAAAAGTGAGTGTTTTTTCAATGTAATTTTTCCACCAAACATGCGAAAAGAGTGATAACGACGTGCTATTTTTCTAAAGGTCTACGGAGAGAGAGAGAGAGAGAGAGAGAGAGAGAGAGAGAGAGAGAGAGAGAGAGAGAGAGAGAGATTTCTTATCGTGCCATCATGTAAAGTGAGTTTTGTCAATATATGTATTCCACTTAGCACATGAGTAGAATGAAAATTTCTTGATTAATCATCTACTTGTTTACGATGATTTACAAAAAGAAAAAAAGAAATACTTTTATTTTTTTCCCAAACACTTGGGGAATGCATAAATAAGAATAACATCCTTTTTTCCAATTGGAAACACACGGTTGATGTTCCATATGAAATTGTCAGTGCGTTCGTGCGCCTTTGAGATGAAAAGTTTTGGTAGGTTTTTTGAAGTGTGAAATATCTGTAGCCATCAGGTTTGTTTTGGTGCGTTATGTCAATAGTAATATGTTTATTACGATAACGTTTAAGAGATTAGTCGCTGTCTAGCTTTCCGTGTGAATAATGGAAGAAGTGTCACTTTCGATAACTTACCAGTGTAGTTCTTGTCTTATACAACATCTAAATGATTGAAAAGTTCGCTGCGAAATATCGTTTAAAAAGAATTCTTTTGAAAGTTGCAATAATTACAGCTTCATAATCCCTGTAGGGTGTTAGTGCCGTTATTGCACCTTATGCGGTGTACTGTAGGCATTGTTTAAGGTTCTGTGCAACGTCCCTTCGGCCCCTAGCTGGAACCCCTTTCATTCCTTTTACTGTACCTCCGTTCATGTTCTCTTTCTTTCATCTTACTTTCCACCCTCTCCTAACGATTGATTCTTTTCACTCTTAATTTCCTTTTTAGTGCTGAATGACCTCAGAGGTCTCAGCGCTTGGCATTTGGCGTAAATTTTTATTGTATCTCTATATTCTACGCTGACAAGAAATACGACTGTTCTTCCAGTAATGAACTGATATACACGAACATATACATTAGCATATGACGGATTATACTAATTGTAACTTTTCAAAGGTAGCAAGAATATGGACTTTAAAAATAGCAAGGTAAATAGTTTTTAATTTTTTTATAGGGCATGAAGGTGTTATTTTTTATATATATATTCTTTCTCAGATATAGTAGAGTGCCTACGGTTAGGTAAATATTTAAGAATGTAACTTACATTTTGAATTTTAGTTGTCTGTCAGGTTTTGGTTAGAGTTTCAAATGTATCATTTAGTGCGAAATCTTGATTCAGGTATTATAGAGTATCTAGACTATTAAATATCAAATTGCCAAGATGATTAGGTCACTTATCCTCTTTCCTGAGTTCCCGAAGAGGATGTTAGGTATGATGTTATGAGTTAATGTTAATCTACATCTTTGGGTTTGTCAAGGAAGTTGGTGTGTGGTTTGATAAATTTTTCCGCAGTAAATGATGCTTTGTTTGTTTAAATTTTGGAAATATTCATATGTATGGGTTGAATGAATCTTTTAGGAAATATTGTCAGTGTTTTCAATTGTTTATTTATATTATTCATGGCAAATTTTTTTTTAGTGACTGTGCTTGTAATCAGTCGATCTTCCGTACGGTTGTCTATTTTCTTATTTATTTTTGTGTTTATTTATTCATTACTCTAGATTTAGCGACTCGTTTATTAATGAAAAGTAGTATTTTTGTTGTTATTATTATTATTAAGAAATTCACAATGTAGTGAAAAACTGTTGTGTGATAAAAATCTAGAATTATGTAAATAAGTTGTAATATTTATAAAGAAAATAAGCTATTTTTTTTATAAATAATAAAACATTATTATTATTATTATTATTATTATTCTTATTATTATTATTATTATTATTATTATTATTATTATTAATTATTATTATTATTATTATTTACGAAGAATTTTTCCCCTTTTTTTTTACATCCTGATAAATTCCCTATTCCTCCATTTCCAAAATGATGATAAGACATCTCTTCATGTAGTCAAATTTCCTCTTATTTCCTCGCTCATTTTCGTGTGTGTTAGATAGGGCCAAAGTTTCCAACTTATCTCAACAAAATAAAGCAGTGGGATTGGCAGTGCGTTGTATGTTAGGAGTTCCAAATACTGTCACTTTCTGTCTGTTTACTTCTAGTCTTTTTAGCGAATTTAACATCAAAGATTTGCTAATTGTATGGGTAGAATAGAGGGTTGATAAGTGAGATGTGTTCTTATATATAGTATATATATATATAATATATATATATATATATATATATATATACATAAATATATATCTATATATAATATATAGATATATATATATATCATACATACTATTATATATATATATATATATATATATATTATATATATTATATATATATATAATAAATATATGTAGATTTATAACGAAGCGCATTAGACTTTCTTACCTTTTCTGCTTTACGAAGGCTTTATAGATGAGGGAGCTTTGGTTTGCAGAGGAACTGCTTTATGACGGTCATTCCTGCTACGTAAATGTTGTAGCAAATATCCATTATTTATTAAGTAAATAAGACTATGGTAACCTCTGCTGAATTAGGAAAGCTCGGAAACCATGGGTGGTCGGGGCTCTTGAGGTTATTCCTGTTGCAAAAACGTTACAACAAAAACACCGCCGTTTTCTGTCACTTTTCTTAATGGGAGCTTGAAATACTTAACTGTTATTTGACGTTAGTCAAATACTAGTTGATTTTAATTGATATCGGAAGGCAAATCCTTCGCAGCTGATATGAAACAGGTGCCCGAACGACATATTTTTTAACACTTCAAGAGAATTTTGTATAAACTGGATATTAAGATTTCTCGCTTATTTTTCTCGTCTTAGCCAAGACTTCTCATGCATGCCAACAAGATGAAAAATGTTGTTTACGCGTATATACAGTAAGTCAGAAACATCGTTGGTACGTGTGTGCATATATACAGACGTATAAGACTTTCACATTAGGGGAAGATTGTGATTTTGTCTGCCACAATGGGGGTTTTGCTCAAGAGTCAAGTCGGAGTCTTTTGCGAGAAAATTCTCAAACGATCTCAAGTGAGTAGATAGAAAGAATATTTCTTCTTTCTATCTACTTTTGAGTATAGTGGAGTTTGATATTCATATTAATAATTAACGATATCTAAAGGTGAGATATCTCAATTTCTTTTTCTTTCAGCAAATTTTTTTTTTTTTTTTTTTGCATGTAAAGGGAAATTTAATGTCACAAAGTTTTTGAATTTTGCAAATTTGATGTCACAAGGATTACGAATCATTTAATTTGTTTTTAATTAGTAGAAGCACGTGCGGAATATTAATATTCCAATTTAAGATTCTTTTTATTTAAAGAATGCTGAAGTAATTAAAGTGCATCGATAGAAAAGTTGCAAACTCCTCCTTTCATAAAGTTTTTTAATTTTTTTTAGACTTTCTTTTTAAATCAAGCACACGTGTTTGTAAGGTAAAAAGGTTAATAGATTACCGTTTTTAATGGTGAAAAAAAGTCTCTATAGTCAGCTGATTTAGGAACAACTCTCCACTTTATGCTGAAGTGCTCGCAAGTGCATTAAAAATTGCTTGAACTCAACCATTCCAAAATTATTAGTTTATGCGGATTTGATGTCCTCATAATTTTATTAAAAATATAGTTCTTGCTCTCCTTTATTTTATTTTAGGAAAACATCCATAGACACCTCGTTGAATGTAACCCAGTTTATGATTAGTAATCCATGTAAAAAGAGGAAAATGATTAAAAAGCAAAAGCCTGCAGTGGGAATGCCTGGGGTCAAGTTATCAGAGGTGGCAGGGAAAAGAACATTGGCTCCTTTTACCTTCACAGTTGCCATTTGCGTCAGAATTTGTAAAGATGGGAGAGGTGGTAAAGATATCAAGTGTCTCCGGGAGATATGATATTTGATATATATATATATATATATATATATATATATATATATATACTATATATATATATATATGCGAATACCACAAGAAAAATAATAGGCAGAAATTAGCTTTCGTCCTTTGATAAGACATTGTCGAGGCACAAAAAATAAGATACAGTTGAAAGGAAACTTTGAAGGTAAACAAAAAAGATCGAGAATACCAGATGGTTAATTGTCAAAAAGGTAAAAATCAAAGAGATAATCCGGGATAATCGGAGATCACACGCTCACAAACTAAAGCAGACTTAGCCCTAAGAGAAACGGAAGCATAGTCCTGCAAAGTCAAAAACATTCATACCTGAATATATTAATTTTGTTGCTTATATTTATCTACAACTTTTTTCATTTATGAAGGCATCGAGTCTAGACAAACCAAGACATATATATGTATATATTTATATATATATATATATATATATATATATATATATATATATATGTGTGTGTGTGTGTATATAATATATATATATATATATATATATATATATATATATATACACACATATATATATTTTTTTTTTTGGGGGGGGGGGGGGGGTGGGGGGGGGGGGGGGAGCGTGGATTACCTTGTCGAGCCTCTGCCGTTTTGATGGAATAAATTTTGACCGAGCAATTGATTCTCACATTTGGGTTTTAATTTCTTTTCTTTCTTTCTCTAATCATCGACCCACAGTGGTCAGCTAACAACTAAGTACATAATTCATTGCTTAGGACAACAGGGACATATGGGATTTTAGGGAACATGCATATTCGCCCCTCCTGTTTTGAGTGTCGAACACTGGTTCCTCAGATTGAGAGCTGCTCGGGCTTGCCGATATGACAAGTCATTTAGGGTAACCTGATAATCTAAAACTATATTTTATGATTTTTCTTATATTCTCAGTGGAGTTCTTAAATACTTGGTTATTTATATTGTATTCCCAGTGGAGTTCTTAAATACTCTGCTCCTTATTTTCCCGGTGGAGGTCTGAAAGGCTTAGTTCTGTATATTGCTGGAGGAGTTCTTAAATGCATGTTCTTTATAATCCCAGTGGAGTTCTTGAATAATTCTTTATATTTCCAATAGAGGTCTTGAATGCATTTGGAAACGTTAATATTGGCTGACTTGCTCAGATAAACGTAATCCTTAACATACGCAGTTTGAAATAAACCTCATCCTTAGCATTCGCAATTTGACGGCTGTGAAAGACGGGGGCTGTCCTATATGTTCTGTTGAGCCCTACTGTGCTGGGTGGAGCCGAATGCGTAGGAAAACGAAAATCCTCACCTTCCTCCTGTTCCCTCTCTCACTACCTCCTTCCCTTCCTCCCTACCACCACCGCCTTCTCCTCCTCCTCCTCCTCCTCCTCCTCCTCCTCCTTTTCCCTCACCCACTCACCCACCCTCCGTATTCCTCCCACTCCCCCGTTACTCCGTCACTCCATCTTCCCTCTGTTCCTATAGACCGCATTCCCTTTGACCCTAGAGGTCGTTCACCTCTCTCTCTCTCTCTCTCTCTCTCTCTCTCTCTCTCTCTCGGACTTGTTGTACCTGTTTCTTCGCGTACAGATGAATGTGTGTATGTGTCTGTGTGTTTGTTCCGGTTCCCCTCTTCCTTTTAATTTTGGGACGATTTGCATTCGTGATCGTCTCTCTTAAGAGTTTTCCCCTCTTTTCTTGTTCCCCTCTTATCTTCCCCTCTGTCTTCCCACATGAAGCTCGTCACGCGCTCACCTCCTCCTCCTCCTCGTCTCTCTCTCTCTCTCTCTCTCTCTCTCTCTCTCCTTTATCCATTCTTTTTCCTCCTTGACATTCCCCTCGTGTAATTCTCATTTGGGTTTCCACCCCTCTCTTATTGTGATTGTACAGCGCGCATTTTCCATTTCCCCTTTTATTCTTCCTATTTTTTGTGTATTTTTAGAACGTCTTTGCGTCTTTACATTATTCACACCCGTTTATCTCCGTTTTCATTTTCCGTGTCGATTTCAGGTGGGATGTGTTTACTGCTGGGCCTTGTTCTGGGATCTTGAGATATATATATATATATATATATATATATATATATATATATATTATATATATATATATATAGTATATATTATCTGTGTATATATGTATATATATATATATATATAATATATATAATATATATATATATATATATATATATTTCGCTTTACTGTGGTTGTTATTTTCATATAATATTAATGACAAAAGATCTCTGGCTTTATGACACTTTTGTTTTTTATTTATTTATATTTGTTTTTGTCGTCTTTATACCAAACAGTTTCCTTCAAGTCGGAACTTTATCCTAATTATATTTCTTGCTTTCCTTTCTTACATGGATTTTCTTTAGAAATCTGTCATTATTCTATTTCTAGAAATATAATATCTATATATATATATATAATATATATATATATATATATATATGTATGTATGTATGTATGTATGTATGTATGTATGTATGTATGTATGTATGTATGTATGTATGCAGATTTAGCATTACTTCCCAAAGTATATCAACATTCCTTCAGAGATACTGAACTGGGTTTGCATTTGCTTTTGTTAGAATTTCAAATACCATACTGTTGCTGTCCTTATTAAATATTATTTTCATTCGAACAGTACAGAACGAGGTTAAGCATATATTTAGGAGGTAGAAGTAGTGTCCGGGACTCGCCCTCCCCAGATAAATTTTCATTCTTGAGCTGAAGTGTTGCTCTGGCTTCCTTCCTCAGGGAATCCGAAGAAGAACGTCCGCGATGCTGTACTGGCAGTTCATTGCCGATCTGAGGGCTGTATCGCTTGTCTAAATTGACAATGTTCTTGTTCACGTCGTCACTGGTTTTCTCAAAGGGTGTTTTATTCAAAATCACTTAGTATTGTTTATATAGTTGTGGTATTATGAATTTTGATAAAAGGGGGAAAAGTTATGGTGATTGTGATTACTTTGATGTAGGAGAGAGGAGATGTACATCCGAAGATCGGTATTCTCTCCTAGATAATGAAAATATGAAAATTTACTAATGCGTTAGATCTCTCTCTCTCTCTCTCTCTCTCTCTCTCTCTCTCTCTCTGTGACTGCAGTAAAAAAAATGACATCACGAAGACACTGAAGTATAGAGCAGCCCGTAAAGAAAACCTTACGGGAGATTGACCTAACGCCAATCTATATGTAATGAGTCTGCCATTCGCATTTATGGTAAGTTTCTTAAACAGTGATAACCGATGTACAATAATAACTAATTAAATAGGCAATCATAATCGCCAACATCACTCGAAGAAAATCATAAAATTCATGACTTATTTTTTTAAACTTTGCACTGTAGGAATCTTTTGAGGCTTTCCCGGTTCTCACATTAAAGCCGAATTAAATCCAGGCCATATATTATCCCCATATTTCGTGTACCTCTTCCATTTTTAAGTATGACTTGCCAGTTACTGATGGTTAATATTTCTCGAAATTTAAATACGGACTTTTAGGTGCGGTTTTCGATAGTGAATGTCGCTTAAATTTATTTATGAATTTTTGTATGCTCTGCTGAATATCACTGCATTTTTAGGTCTGAAGTTCGGTACCTCTTGCTGAATACCACTCTATATTCAGGTATGGCTTTTAAGGATTAACATTCGGTAATTATTGAGTTTTCAGCTGGTTGTTACTGAACACTTTGATTTTAGGTTTGATTTCTGTCATTTTATTGAGATATGTTCTTTATTTTTAGATGTGATCTATGGTGTCTGAGAGTGACAGTGTCATAATTTCTAAGGAAGACTTTATGTGATTGATAAACGGTTCTTCATGGTTTCCAATTGTACAGTAAGTTTAGATATTAATAGTAATTCCCTCTGGGTTTTTGAAGGTGAGTTATGGTGGATATTTTATTTTAGAAATGAGTCGAATGATCGATAAGTGAGTTTTACTGACTGATAATGTATACTTCCTGGTTATGATGTATGATTTATAGTGAGCGATGGTGAATAAGCAACTTTTCATCACTATTCGCTTATTATATTAACCCAGTGACTGTGACTGTGTCAGTCATGTGATTTGCATAAATTCTAGCCCTCGATTGTATATTGTCGTATTTTCGCCCTATTTCTGCCCTACCCCTACCCCTACCCCTCCCTCTATCTTCCTCTGGCATCTATCTTCCCAACCCTTCTGGTTTTCCATTCTTTTCGTCTCTCAGTCCCTTCTCTTATCTTTATATCTCCTCTCACAGCCTCCCACCCGTTCTCCCTTATCTCTCCATCACTTCGTCCTTCTTATCTTTCCTCCGTCTTCCTTACCATATTACTTTCTGCAAGAATTTCTTTTAGTTCTGTTTTTATCTATTTATTTGTTTATTTTTAATTTAAAATAGGCGAGATATCTTCTTTCCGTATTTGCCTTTACCTTATCTTATTTCCTAATAAGCACCATATTCTCAGGAAGCTGTGAGCTTGTTCCATATGAATTGGGCTCATCCTCTTAGTAATAATAATTTCTGAAAGGAGGTAGAGTATCTTATATACGGTTTCACTCGAGAGGTTGAGGAAATACCTCGTCGAGGCCATCACATTTTATGGTATATGTTTTTCCGGATCTCTCAACACTCACGGCTAATGTTATCTATCTCTTCTCCGCCCTAGATGCTTCCCACGGTGGTTGAATAACAATTAGGTGGACTAATTAGGTCTACATAGGTATATTGTGATTTTTAGAATGAGCCCATATACGTAGTCCGGTTTGCTCAGTTGTGAGCTAGGCACGATATCAGTGAGCTCCTCGAGAGAGAGAGAGAGAGAGAGAGAGAGAGAGAGAGAGAGAGAGAGAGTGCTCTTTGAATATCATAAGAATGGTATCACCCACGTGGGACAAGGATTCCTTCGTTTAGACCTTCTTGTTTGCAATTATAATGTTATAGCATTTCGACACTGTAGTAGCCATCTTGCTTGGTGAGACGTACCCGCGTGAAGTCAGATTAATCAACAGATATCACAAGTTTAACATACGACTAGAATTTGAGAAATATCTAGAAGTGTTCGTGAACTATCGGTGATAAGATTAGTGTGAAAATAGTAGGATAAAGCGTCTTCTAAGTTAGTTTATCAAGTGTAATACTATAAATCAGAACAAGATGGCAGTAAGTTCCAACTGCGGGAAGAGGTGGCGTAATTTGGGCGTGTTAGCAGATTCGCAATACGATGAGGTAGCAGGAAGGGAAACTGGCATTTATCATCTATGAAATCAGCAAACAGTCCTAACCAACAAGACAAAAGCATTCATTATATATTATTAGAAGGATATAATCCTTCAAACTGGAAACAAATCTAATGAAAAATATCTGAAAATAATTGAAGAAGTTCCAAATAAATCCAATGTGGTCAAGAGACTCATAAAGAAAATATACATAAACCAACCAACATATTCCGACAAAGAAAATGAATAAGGTGAATCTTGTGAATATCCTAATTGATGCATTAGGAAAAAAAAAAAGAATGCCACCAAAAAAGCATGCAAACTGTGTAGGTTTGGTATAGCATAGTCAATCCACAAAACCTAATCAGAAAATGTGCTGCATGCAACATTCCGACCCATCCACAGTGGTGCTGAGGTAATACAAGATTTGAGAAAAGATACAAGAATTTTTTGTTCACATGTCTACATGGATAGACAATGTTATTAAATCAAGATTGAATGTACAAATAGTTGAGGATGAAGAAGAGAAAGAAGAGAAGAAGAAGAAGAAGAGAAGAAGAGGAAAAAACGGAAAGAGAAGTAAACAAAAATGAAATGACAGAAAAAAATAAGGAAAACAAAGAACAAGATAAAAGTATGGATGCAGAGATACTCATTGATACTACATATGAGGCAATAAAGCAGCATACCTACGAAGAAATAAATTACGATATGACAACAGAAAAGCAAATCCCGAAGAGGCTCTACCCAGATCTACACAATGACGGGAAAGAGGAAAAAAATAGACAAGAAAGACAAAATCTGCAACCTTTTGAAAAGAGGGAATTGCAGATTTGGGAGAAAAGATGTTACTACAAACATCCTAAGATATGTCAAAACTATGAAATATATGGTAAATGTGCATACTTAGATGGATATGGGGATGATTGCAGAGATCTGCATCCAAAAATATGTAAAAACCTAAAGAAGGAAAAGGATGTAAGTTCGACAAAAAATGCAAATATATGCACCCTGTAGCCATGAATCATAATCAAATAAATAACCAACCAAGTAATAAAATCCAAAATAAGAAAGAAACAAATAAAGAGAGAAATCAAGAATATCAGGTAAAAGAGAAAAGCAAACCACCAATGAGATATGCAGAGGTGTCAGCAAAAAAATTCAAAGCATCAGCTCCGAAATTCTACTCAAGAGATAATAACTGTATTTATTATGCAAGAGGATATTGCAGAAACGGAGAAAATTGCAGATTCAGACACAAAATGAATAATTATGATGAAGGAAGATCAAAATATTATGGAAAAGTTGGATTTTTAATGTCAGAATTTCTGGAAATGAAAAAAAGAACAACATACCAGAACAGGAAAGAGACATGGGAAAATCCTTATTACTACCAGTATTAAATGAAGGAGAAAACACCGCAAACCATCATAGTGATGAATGCGCAGGTTTAGTTACGAGTAACTCAAAAAGAAAATAGAGTACTTAGAAGAACTAACCCAAAATGAAAAGAAAATAGATATAATGAATATAAGTGAAACCTCCGGTATTCCAAGAGACTGGGAATGATGATCAAATAAAAGGGTTCCAAACTTATAGATCAGATAGAAAAAATAGGAATCAAGGGGGAACCGCAATATATGGGAAAGACAAAAAACAAGGAAAAATATCTTGAGAAATATAGTAACTCAGAATGTGAACTAATAGCGGTAGAATTTGAATCTGAAAAAATTGATGAAACATAGTAATATATAGACCTCGTAATACTAAACGAGTTTTGACTTAATAATTGAAAATTGGATGATATATGTAGAAATCACAAGGCAGGACTGGACCTATTCTCCTATCTGGTGACTTCAACTTTCTTCGTTAGAATGGAAAGAACGAATAGGAGATTGTGGTTGTACTTATACATATAAAAAAGAGAGTAATAGTAGTGCAGAAGATAAGAAGCAATTTTGAAAAGCTATTAGATATGCTACTAGAATACAACATTCAACAAATAAATCACCTGCCAACAAGAAAGGAAAATACTTTAGACCTAGTATTTGTGAACGAGATGAATTATGTTAAAAGAAATAATAGTTTTATAAATGCGAGTATTCAGACCATAATGTCATAGAATTAACAGTTCATTCCAAAGCGAGTGAAAATAGATAAAGCAAGAAATGGAAAAAGTGAATGGATATGGAAAATACAACTTCTACCAGTAAAAATATAAAATGGTCAGAAATTAATGAAGAATTAAACAAAGATTGGGATAACATTTTCGTAAGTGATGACATAAGGGTAAATGCAGGAGATATTATATAAAATAATGGAGAAAATAGTGGGAAAAATATATCACCGAAGAAGAAAAGTAAACATCATTCATGCATACCAAGAGACAGAAGGATCTTGTTCCAGAAAATCAGAAAGTGGAAAAAAGGTCTTGCAAAAGAAAAAAAATGCATGGAAAGTTATAGAACTAAAAGTAAGATAGAAAATGCAGAACAAAAGATTATACAATCAAAAGAAAATGAAAAAACGGGACTTGGAAGAAAAAACCCTATTAAATATCAAGCAAAACCCCAAACTCATTATAACTCATATGCGAAGAAGATGAATAAAAGAAGAATAGAAATAGGCCCTCTGAGAATTGAAGGGAGATTAACGAATGAAAAAAAGGAAATTTGCAACATACTGGCAGAACGATATAAGAGAGAATTCACCCCTAGAAATAGATAATGAAGATAATGATATAGAAGTAAGGGAAGAAAATAGTGAATATTTAGCTGACATATAGAAATTAATGAAGCTGATATTGTGCAGGCAATTAATGAAATTAAAAATGGAGCTGCTGCAGGGCCGGATGGAGTCCCTGCTATTTGTTAAAGAAAGTAGTTTCATTCTATCGCAAAGCCACTGCAATATTATTAAGACAAAGTGTAGATACAGGCAAGATTTATGATGAGCACAATTAGCATATATCACCCCTACTTTCAAAAGTGGATCAAGACTAGAGGCAAGTAATTATAGGCCTGTGAGTCTAACATCACATATTATGAAAGTGTATGAAAGGGTAATGAAGAAAAATATTATGAAAACATTTAATAAAAAATAATTTGTTTAATATAGGACAAACACGGTTTCGTACCGGAAAAAGTACACAAACCCAACTGTTAGTCCACCGTGAGAACATTCAAAAATATGAAAAGCGGAAATGAAAAACAGATGTGGTTTATTTAGACTTTGCAAAAGCTTTTGACAAGTAGACCATAATATATTAGCAAAGAAAATTAGAAAACACAATATCGTAAGATAAAGTAGGAAGATGGTTTAAAAGAATTTTTACACAACAGAAAAACAGATGTTATTGCAAACGATGAGAAATCGGATGAAACCAAGGTAATATCCGGTGTGCCACAAGGTACGGTGCTAGCTGCAATATTGTTTGTTATTATGATTGAAGACATAGACAGTAATGTTAAGGATTCGGTAGTGAGTAGTTCGCTGATGACACAAGAATAAGTAGAGAAAGTTACTTGTGATGAAGATAGGAACGCTCTACAAAAGAGACCTTAATAAAGTATATGATTGGGCAGAGGTAAATAGGATGGTATTTAACTCTGATAAATTTGAATCAATAAATTATGGAGACAGAGAAGGAAAGCTATATGCATATAGGGGACCTAATAATGAGACAATCACAAATAAGGAAGCAGTTAAAGACCTTGTGTGATGATGAATAGGAACATGTATGCAATGATCAAATAGCAATTCTGTTGGCAAAATGTAAAGCAAAAAATGGGAATGTTGTTACGGCACTTCAAAACAAAGAAAAGAAAACTGACATGATTATGCTTTATAAAACATATGTTCGTAGTCCACTGAATATTGCAATATGATATGGTACCCACACTATCAAAAGGATATTGCACAAATAGAGAGTGTACAAAGGTCCTTTACAGCTAGAATAGAAGAAGTTAAGGACCTAGACTAACTGGGAAAGACTACAATCCTTAAAATTATATAGTCTAGAAAGGAGAAGAGAACGCTACATGATAATTCAGGCAATGGAAACAGATAGAAGGAATAACAGAAAATATCATGGAACTAAAAATATCAGAAAGAGCAAGCAGAGGTAGATTAATAGTGCCCAAAACTATACCAGGAAAAATAAGGAAAGCACACAGGACATTAATCCACTACGCACCAGCATCGATAATGCAGCGTCTATTCAATGCGTTGCCAGCTCATCTGAGGAATATATCAGGAGTGAGCGTAGATGTGTTTAAGAATAAGCTCGACAAATATCTAAACTGCATCCCAGACCATCCAAGATTGGAAGATGCAAATATACCGGAAGATGTACTAGCAACTCTGGTAGACATTAGAGGTGCCTCACATGAGGGACCTGGGGCAACCCGAACGAACTGTAAGGTCTGTAAGGTAAGGTCCTCTCTCTCTCTCTCTCTCTCTCTCTCTCTCTCTCTCTCTCTCTCACAGAAAATTACCTGCAACAGTCGACTAACAACCTGTGAGTAATTTACTGATTAGGTCAACAGATGCGTACCATTTTAAGGAACACAATCCTGTCGGTCCAAATCCTACTCGTGTTCAGAGAGAGAGAGAGAGAGAGAGAGAGAGAGAGAGAGAGAGAGAGAGAGAGAGAGAGAGATCAGCCTATTTGATTTGACCTATATTGGAACCTCGGGGACCATCAGATAAATCAAGTTCTATTCTCTAGACCTTGCGATAAAATAGCTTCACCTTCGAGGGCTTTGCAATTTTTTTTGTTTTAAATTTGATTAAGATATTGGATGCATTTTGATTGAGCAGTAAGGTATTATTATTATTATTATTATATTATTATTATTATTATTATTATTATTATTATTTTCGCCACCCACCTTCAGCTGTGATCCAGCCTACGACTTGGAGCCAGGTAACTAATTTACTGCTTAGCTCAGCATAGGCCTACCTTGCCCTTCGAATCGTAAATGGGCTTCCTCAGTCTTCTCTGAGAAACCTTCTATACGTATTCAGTAGAATGTTTTGCTTTATTCTCCCTTTTTTTTTATATGTATATTCCTGTAAGGAGGTCGTGCCGTCAGTGCTCCTCATGTGGCGCACTTTATACATTAATTAAGGTTTTTTTTACAGCCACCCTTCGGTTCCAAGTTGCAACCTCTTTTACTGTACCTCCGTTCGTAATATATATCTCTCTTTTTTTTTCCACCTTCATAGTGCAACTGCGAGGTTTTCCTCCTGTTCCACCTCTTTTGCTGTCAGTTTCCGTTTCAGCGCTGAATGACCTCATAGGTCCCGGCGCTTGGCCTTTGACCTCAATTCTATATTATATTCTATTTCGTTATTTCTTTTTCCCCACTCAACCCAGCTCCAGCTGCGACTCAACCTACGACTAAAGCGCTGGGTAACTCATTTACTGTTTAACTCAGCCAGGATCCCTCAGCATAGGCCTATATCGCTGTTGGAATCTTAAAGGGTCCTTCTCAGTCTGCTCAGAGATTATCTCCTCACCAAACTTCTTATCTTCTGACAAAAACGTTTTGGGCAAAGACGTTTGCTGTGTGTTTTGCTGTTTGACTTGAATACCATTTATGTGGCAGTCCCTCTTGTGTGTGGTTTTAATGATGTCAGCTTTAAAAAGTGCGCGACGTTCTCCCTTTTTAAGTTTTCTGTCAAAGACAACTATTGACATGGCTTCGTCTGTCCGTCCGCACTTTTTCTGTCCGCCCTCACATCTTAAAATTTACTGAGGCCAGAGGGCTGCAAATTGGTATGTTGATCATCCACCCTCCAATCATCAAACATACCAAATTGCAGCCTTCTAGCCAGAGTAGATTTTATTTTAATTAAGATTAAAGTTAACCATGATCGTGCAACATTTCAGGTCACCACGGCCGGCTGAGAGTTTCATACAACATTATATGCTGCACAGAAAACTCAGTTGCGCCGAAGAAACTTCGGCACATTTTTAACATTGTTTATGGTGGTTTTAATTTGAAATTCGTGCCAGGCTGTAATTTTTTCAGCTTCATGGAGGATCCAACTGGACAGTTTTCCGTGAATTCCTTGAAGTTTTTATTTGTATTTTCTGTACATGTTTCCACGAGAGAATTTCGGAGCTGAAACGTCTTTGGTTTTCTCTGAATTAATGTTTGATACCCGACAGTAGTTCTAATAAAGTATTATTGGTTGGGCGCCCATATTCTTTTTTAAAACTTCGTCAGT
>NC_087200.1:191525480-191534239 GCF_015104395.2 Macrobrachium nipponense | reverse complement strand
AAAACTTCGTCAGTCCCTCCTGTGTGCGTGTATACATATATACAAAACAAATTCACTATTCTCTATCTCTCTTCGCTCTTCCTCCTCTCTCGCTCTCTCTCTCTATCCCTATGTCTCCTCTCTCTGTATATGTGTATATATATATATATATATATATATATATATATATATATATATATATATATATATATATATATATATATATAAATAAATAATGCGTGTGTGTGTGTGTGAGTGAGTGTGCCGCGATCCATGGCTTGCATACATTTATGCATCTATTGACTTAATCCTGACTGCTATTAGATAAAAATCTTGTGTTTTCATACCATGCTGGTAATAATGTTTTGCGGTACCTCCCTCGTCTACCAAGTGTAGATGATGATGATGCGGTTAGAAATTTATTTTATTTTTAGGCCTACTGCCTCTGCCGTTTTGCGCCCCACGGTTGTCTGTGTAGGCCTATTTGGTTGTTTGGGACTAGCGCTATATACGTATGGTTCTCCTTTGGTTTATTCCTTAAAGGAGTTTTTTTTTTGCGCATTTTTATTTGTAGGAAAACTTTTTCAGGTTGTGATGTTACTCTCTTAATTTTATTGAAATTTCTGGTTTTAAATAATAATAAGTAAAGAATGCCTCGAAGTTTCTTCGGCGCAATCGAGTTTTCTGTACAGCGTACTGTAATCAAGGCCGCCGAGAGTAGATTCATCTTTCGGTGGTCTCGGTAGAATGCTGTCTGAGCCGCGGCCTATGAAGCTTTATACACGGTCCGGTGGAAGCCTGGCTTGTATCGTTGCCAGAGGCACGCTTGTGGCTAACTTTAATTGTAAATCAAATAACATCTACTGAGGCTAGAGGGCTGCAATTTAGTATGTTTGATGAATGGACAGTGGATGATCAGCATACCAACTTGCAGCCCTCTAGCCTACTTTTAAGTTCTGCGGACGGACGAACAGACAAAGCTGACACAATTGTTTTCTTTTACAGAAAACTGAAATTATTTAGATACCTGATTTTCGGAAATAACGTGCAATTTCACAGAGGAGAAGGTTAGTTACAACGTAGTATAGTCATATTATTTAATTAATTAGATATGATATATTTTTTACACGTTAAAAGAAGTTGTGCGCATAAATTGAAAGTAACTTCTTGCACACACGTCATATTCACTGACGAATTTGTGCTGTGGTAGGAACGGTAAACGTGATACCCTTTACCCTCAATTTCTTACGCACGCGTTTTTACGTGGCTGTAAATCCCCGAAATCCAGTTTAATTGGTTTGTAAATCCTCTTTCTGCCACGCTCTGATTTCTCTGTGAATTATCGGCGAGGTTCGGTTACTTTGCCAAGATATTTCAGGCTGGACTATTGTGTGCTTTTTGCATTCTTGTAACAGAGTTTATTCGTCTTTATTCAGCGCTGAATGAATTTCTGAGGTTATAATGATGTTATTCATAATACATATGTACGGACCCTTTATGTTTATACATTTCATAGTTTACAAGGAGGAAGAAATGGGAAAGCACGGCACGAAGTTGTAGTTAGCTAAAATGAAAAGGAAATTTCCAGATAAAACTTTAATAAGCTATTCTTGATTATAAATGCAATAATGCATTGCATGGAGAAAGTTTAGTATGTCTTAGTTTTACCAGACCACTGAGCTGATTAACAGCTCTCCTAAGGCGGGCCCGAAGGATTTAGATATTTTTACGTGGCTCGGAACCAATTGGTTACCTAGCAACGGAACCTGCAGCTTGTTGTGGGATCCGAACCACATCGAGAAATCAGTTTCTATCACCAGAATGAAATTCCTGTGATTCCTTGTTGGCAAAGTGGGGAATCAAACCCGGACCTTGAGGTGACTAGTCGAGCACATAACCGACTCGTCCAAAAAGGAACACGGAGAAAATGCTTCAAGTTATTTAGAGAAAAATTTTATTTTTCTTTATCTCACTGAATATGAGCCTTCTTATTGCATATCTAATGTATCATCTGGAAACTGGAACTAACTCCGTACGATGACTTTGCAAAACAGGCGGTAAAACAACTGGTATTTAGATGTCAGGGTACAGCGGTATACACACAAGGCAAGTACCTTGTATTGGGCCTTGATGTAGTTTCTACTCTACCGTCAGAGTTTCTCTCATTTTTCCTGTTTGTATCTCTTATTCATGTATTCTGTCTTAACATCGGGATATATATACGTATATTATATATATACACACACATATATATATATATATATATAGATATATATCTATATATATATATAATATATATATAATAATATATATAAATAATATATATATATATATATATATATATATATATATACATATATTATATATATATAAAGGTATATATAAGCCACGAAGGAAAGATCAGCAACGAAGTAGCTGCAAGATCTTTCGACTTGACGTCCTTTACTTAGCATGTTTATGTTTGTCCTCTCAGTTTCTCATGTACGTCAGTTGTCTGCTAAGTAAAGGACGTTAAGTCGAAAGATCTTGCAGTTACGCCGTTGTTTATCTTTCCTTCGTGGCTTATACCTTTATTTATCCAGTTATCACCTTCCAAACTTTTGTGATTCAGTTATACATATGTATATATATAATGTATACGCTTGTGCATATCCACGTGGACGTCTGCTCCATTTATATGCTATATCACATGGTTATTCATGTATCAGAGGTCATACAATAAATACTGTTCTGAACTGCTTGTTCACTCTTGAAAAATGTAATTTAACACTAAAAGAAAGTGGCCTTGAATGGAGGAACGAGAGATCACAACAAAGAAAAGAGAAAAACAAATTATGGCAGAGGATGTATAATTAAACTGAGGAAGGAGGGAATTTTACAATAAAAAGCTGGACTTTAGGTTTACATGCACTATATTTACATTAATTTCCATAGGCCCAGGAACTAATAAGGTGGTTGATTGTCGATCCACCAGAGACACGTGGCTGGGGCAACCAGACACGTCATTCAGAATTTTGCGCAAACAGGTTATTGAAAATGCAAGGCTTACTCCAAAGGGTTCAAAATTTCTTGCACAATCAGGCACGGTGTTTGTCTGCAAAGAGATTGTATCCTAGGATAAGTACTGAGGCGAGGGGACATGTGGGCGAGCGTGTCACACTACTTTCTTTCAATCAGCAAATTTACAAACCGCTCAGAGGGGATGGAAATGACTGGGAGTTCACAGAAGGAACTATTACGTTGCTTGAAATAACTAGGGGGTGTTTATTAGTATCACAAGGGGAGTAATCACAGATTAGGCAAATTGAGTAGAAGCTAAACAAAGGAGGGGGGAAGTCGCCTTGGAAAAATGGAAATGAAATACAGACAAAAGGCTGGCTGAACTGGAATTCACTCTCACAGTACCTGGAAATCTTGGGCTTGGTAGTCTTCTTATTTGCTGATATTTCTGTACACTATGGACGTATAAAAATACTTGGGATTTCCCCAGAGGAGGCAGGGGGAGCAGAAAGGGGTGAAGTGGTGTCTGCAGGGCGAGATAGGAGCTTCTGAGCTCTCCTAGCTCTGTGGGTTCTGAGAGCGAGCCGCTGGGTCCCTGCTACTTTTAAAATTTCTCCTGGTAAGCTCCGCCCCAATCCAGATTTTCCCTGTGGGCAGTAAATTCAGGACAGCCAATGGGAGCAGAGATAGCTTTCTAGAGAATGGAGGCTTTCAGTTTAAAGGGGCAACTTGCATATAGACAAGGATGAATGAATCTTGTTATAAGAAATCTTAACTTTCCTTGGTTCTGGCTTAAAAAATCTTGAAAGTGTATAATAAATTATAATATGTATTAATATATATATATATTATATATTAATATAATATAATAATGTATAATTATAAATATATTTAAATATCTAAGCACTGTGTTAAGCAGTGTTAGATATTTAATCCTTTTTAAATGTAACAATTTCATAGCATATATATTATATATATAATATATATATATATTATATAAATATATATATGAAATTGCACATTAAAAAGGAATTAAAATATCTACCCTGGTAAACACAGTGGTTAGATATATAATAATATATTATATATTATATAATAGTATATTATATAAATAATATATATATATTAATATATATATATTATATATTATTTATTATTTATATTTATATATATAATATATATATATATATATATATATATATATATATATATATCTAACACTGTGTTACAGTGTTAGAAATTTAATCCTTTTTAATGTGCAATTTCATATATATATATAATATATATATATATATATATATATATATATGCATATGAAATTGTACATTAAAAAGGATTAAATATCTAACACTGTAACACACTCTAGTAATGATCCTTATATTATGTATCCTGAAACTGTATCATTTTTGTGAATCTGGAAAGATAAGTTTATAGCGAAGAAATCTGGTAGTTTCTTTAAAATCTGAACAGTTATTTTCCAAGTCAGTCAAGAAGATATCTTTCAACGGAAATCTAGAGAATATATAACATTTTTACCAACGTAGAATTCTTCCAGGCAGTATTTTCAACTCTGAAATCATTTTTGCGCTGCTGCAAAATGCAAAGGAAATATATATTTTTTCGAAATGGAATTTTTCTTTTCGAGAGAAAGAAATTTGTCGCTCGCCTTTGTTGAGAAAAACACTCGTGTTTACGTCCTTGAGCACAACGCGATAAGTCGATACTTATTTAATGGTGTGTGACTCAATTTTATGAACAGCAGGGCAGGATGTTTTTCAGATCTCTTTGCAATTGAAAGTTTGTGGAATTCTTACAGACAGGCTTGCATTTGGTTGGTTATATACAGTGAACGATTTATTATTATTATTATTTTTTTTTTCTTAATCACACTCCTCAAATTCGACTGGGTGTATTTATAGTGTGGGGTTCCGGGTTGCTTCCTGCCTCCTTAGGAGTCCATCACTTTTCTTACTATGCACGCTGTTTCTAGGAGCACACTCTTTTGCATGAGTCCTGGAGCTATTTCAGCCTCTAGTTTTTCCAGATTCCTTTTCAGGGATCTTGTAATCGTGCCTAGTGTTCCTATGATTATGGATACAATTTTACACTGGCATATCCCATATCCTTCTTATTTCTGTTTTAAGGTCCTGATACTTATCGATTTTCTCGACATCAATGGGTATTCAGTTAATTGAAAAGAAAAAAGAAAGATAAATTAATAAATAAATAGTGAAAAATGTAAGATATATATGCAAATAGAATTGTTTTTATATATGCAAATAGAATTATTTTATGGTAGTAATACGATAATTTTGTGTTGAAAAGGTTGTATTTAGGATGCCGTTTTCATACATAAACATATTTCCCGTATAATATACTAAGTTATGTCTATAGTATTTGTACTTTAATATGATGTTATTCTGAAGATCTTTAATAGACTTGCAGTAAAGTCCGATTAACCCCAAATAGTCTTTCCAGATGGCCCAGATGAAATGATTCGATTTTGTGCAAGTAACACTTGTTAATACACACTGTACCTTAAAATACTTATGGTGGATTCAGATTAAACTTCCTAAGCATATTCCGTCAGTGCTAAGGGGACTGTTATCCAAGTATGGTCAAACTCTCATGTTTTTCTGTAAAAATATGACTGTCTTGTCCCTTCCTTAGTCTCCTCAATGAACTTCACGAATTCATGCATCTGAAAAAACAGTAAAAATAGATATGATGAGTGAATGTGACAAAATGTTAGTGTTGCCGTATGATGATCTTATCTTTAGCGTTGATTATGAATAGACATTGTCCTTAGCACCCTTTGCAATAACAACCGAGTTAGCCTTGTAGCTACTCGGTGAGAATTCACGAACGCGGAGTTGGGTTTCAGACTCCCTTGGGATTTCTCTTCGTTCTTCTGTATTTCCATATTCTTATAACCCTCCTTCCTTGGGACTAAACCCCACTCTTCTTCCCTTCATCTCTCTCTTTCCTTGCTTTTTCGGCCCTGGGCTATAAAAAGACATTAGCCTGTCTGTCGTCATTGCATTTGCTCTGAAGGACGCATGGATGTGTTTGTCAGCAATAAAGTTGCTTTGCATTTAATCTCTCTTTATTGCTTACCCGAATTATACATTTTATTCCTCTATAAGGATTAAAATATCAGAGAGAGAGAGAGAGAGAGAGAGAGAGAGAGAGAGAGAGAGAGAGAGAGAGAGAGAGAGGGAGGCAAGCGTGTCTGAATAAGCAATTTACAGATTTCGGTCACAAAAGACCATGGTACCGATGGCTGGATGCATATCGATTTTACCTTTTGAATGCGCCCAGCTAGAGTATGATCAAGTATATGTTTCACTCAGCCTCTTTCCAGTAGTCTGCGGCTCTCTCTCTCTCTCTCTCTCTCTCTCTCTCTGCGGCTATACTCCTGAACCTCTCGTGACATATTTCTCTCTCTCTCTCACTTCAGTGGCTATACTCTTGTGCCTCCTCGGGTTTATTCTCTCTCTCTCTCTCTCTCTCTCTCTCTCTCTCTCTCATTTCAGTGGCTATACTCTTGAGCCTCTTCGGGTTTATTCTCTCTCTCTCTCTCTCTTCTTCTTCTCTCTCTTTCTCTCTCTCCTCTGGGGCTATATTCCCAAGTCTGGTTTTATTCTCTCTCTCTCTCTCTCTCTCACTCAGTTGCCACGTAATTAGTACAGAATTGGTACGAATATTTTTAAATTAGATTAATTATTATCAATATAATCATATTTACATAATTTAATTCTTCATTAACCGTGACGTGTGGATGTATATTCACGATAATTGATAATAATTTGCTGCTTGTCGTTTTGTCCTTATTGTAATAATATCAGATTTTTGGTGGCGCCTTCAGGTCTTATAACAGTTTCTATTCTTTGTAAGGAATTTTGTCATTTTTTTTATTCCGTGTCTCTGTGCCATATATATATATATATATATATATATATATATATATATATATATATATATATATATATATATATATATTTCATTGAGAGTGTGTTTTATTGCGTAAATGTTGATCCACTGTAATGCAAAGCGTGCTATGAAATCTTTTTCTAATTTGAAGTCTATTTTCTGTTTAAAGCATTAATAAAATCATGATTATTACATTCGACCACCAGTTTCTTTCTAATTTATTTATTTATTTATTTATTTATTTATATAAATCAATAATGATTTTAATTTTTAAAGTTTGTGTTTGCTGAATATTTTGTTGTGTAATGGAAAACCATAACATTGCTTGAAACGAAAGAGGAACCATATTATTTTTTATCTAGCTTTTGTATAATTATTTTCAACATCTGCTATTAATCATAAACAAGAAAATTTATTTTTTATTCACGTTTATATTCATTGTGATTTTATTCACGTGTATAATTTGATCGTATAAAGCGTATGGCACCTTCCAAACCCCTGTACATTTTTAGAACAGCCATCAGCCCCTAGTAACTGCCGAATCCACTTCCGTAATTGCTATCATAACTACGGCAGATTTCAAGATTTTTTTTCTTTTTTCCTCCCTCCTCGGAATGCGCTACCTCTTCGAGGAAAGCCTCGGCCTTGGAGGGGGTGGGGGTTAGGGGGCGGGGTGTGGAGTACAGAGGGGAACTCAATTGTGATTTAAATATCCTCCGAGAGATCAAGAATAAGATGGTGAAGACTATCGTCGACATTTTCGTGCAGGTTTCTGAAATGTTTTGTGCAGAAGAAGAAGTGTGTGTTTACTTTTTCCATATTTCTGAGGTAGGGAGGTACGATTAGGGCGGAAGTCCCTGGTTTCATAGAAGGATTTTCGCCTCTCCTGCCCTCCCAGACCGTTATGTAGTCTCGGGTCAAGACAGCTCTCCGGGTTGGAAATCTACTACATCCATTTGGTCGCCTGCCAGTGAGATAGGAAGCTGATATTGAGCCTTAAATACACCCCGCTACCGTAGACTATCGGCTTTAAATCCCTTGGTAGACGTGTACTTAAGCTTTTTCATTGTCCAGCGTAAAAAGGGGAATTTAGTGATAAAAGTTTTAAGGTAGATATGCGTTTCGTTTGTGAGGCTCCACAAGGCGTGATGCTCTGTTCAATTTGAATGAGTGGCACCTCGGATGGGGTGTTCTATTGGCCTTTGTTATTCGAGAATAAGTCATTGGTGGTGATGACTTGTGTCTGGTGTCTGCTGCTCTTTTAAGGGTTCGTGTTTTATGTTATACACATACAAACATTATACTATATATAACATATAATAGTATATGTAATAAAACTTGTCATTTGAATGTATATGGCTTGAAACTACTTTCTTGTGGCCATATTTTCACGTCACATTTGCTAACGATACTGCAGCATCTCATTTTTCATCCATTCAATTTTTGATGTCTTTCAAATGTTCAGCCTGAACTACTTCCCTTACATCTTCAGCAGTCCCCTCAGTTACTCCTTGCTTGCTTGCATCATTCAGATTAGAAAGCTCACTTCCTGGAGGCTGGACTTCATTCTCTTGAGGAAACATTTCTGTCATTGAAAAATTTTTTTTTCTGAGATCCATTTGCTCAGTAGCCCTCATCGCTGCTCTCACTTCCCTTCCTTACATTTTCTTGCTAACTAGCTATCTTATGTTCATTCATAAAAGTTCATGACTTTCATTCTTTCTCTCTCAAGGAGTCTTTGAATAAATATAATTTATCCATAGAACGTTATATCTGTTCAGTGTTTATGATCTACCCTAGTGTTAAGCACGTTCACCTCAGAGAATGTAAGGCACTTAATGTAATTG
>NC_087200.1:191470480-191522980 GCF_015104395.2 Macrobrachium nipponense | reverse complement strand
CCAGCCTCTTTCAAACTGTTTATATATATATATATAAATATATTTATATATATATATATATATATATATATATATATATATGTATATATATATGTATATATATATATATATATATATATATATATATATATATATCATATTATATATAGATAATATATATATATGGAGTATTATTATAATATATAATATATATAATTATAATTATATATATATATATATATATATATATAGCTATATATATATATATATAATTATATATATATATATATACACTATATATATAAACCTGGCGCATTTATTAACGACAGTTTTTGCGTTAGAAGAGGAAACAAATTAATCGACTTTCCATTTCCGAGAAAAACTCCCTTTTAACTGGTACTCGCAAAATTGGTTTAACAATTTATACTCAAAACGCAAAACAAGTTATATACTTTAGTTGTTCCAAGAGAAACAGACGCTTTCCTTTGTAAATTAGCTCCACTTATTCTCTTTCGCGATTGTTTATGTCAGTGGGAATAGATTTCTAAATGTGATATTCCAGAATGGCTGATAGCCTCCTCATCCTCCTCCTCCCCCCTCCCTCCCCCCTCCCCTCCCCTCCCCTTTCCTCCCCTCCGCCCCTCACCTACCCCTCCCCCTCCCCAAACCTCTTGCTCGTTTCATTGACTGAACGTATTATGAAGAGTATTGAAAGCGCCGTAGCTGACAGCAGTACATTCATATGAAAGTATTCTCTCTCTCTCTCTCTCCC
Organism: Macrobrachium nipponense; assembly: GCF_015104395.2. Taxonomy (NCBI): domain Eukaryota; kingdom Metazoa; phylum Arthropoda; class Malacostraca; order Decapoda; family Palaemonidae; genus Macrobrachium; species Macrobrachium nipponense. The sequence continues at coordinate 191,522,229 of NC_087200.1, read as the reverse complement.
ATGAGGGGAACAGCGTAGCGAAGTAAACTTTGTTCCAAGCCAGAAAGCAAATTATATGCCTCGGAAATGCTAAGTAATTGTTCTCTGTGCTGCTGGAAATTTGTATTAAGGTTCGTACTTGGTACTATGAATTTAGAATATATTTTATCAATGAAAGAGGCATTGTGGGAATGGAAAATATATTCTAGGAGTGGAAAATATGTTTGAGGAATGGAAAATATATTATGGGAATGAAAAATACATTTTTAGAGTGGAAAATATATTCTAGGAGTGGAAAATATGTTCTAGTAATGGAAAATATATCATGGGAATGGAAAATATATTTTGGGAATGGAAAATAAAAATATTCCTGGAATAAAAATAAGTTCAAATATTCCAGGAATGGTAAAAATAAAATTAGGGAAATTCCGGGAAAGGAAGAACATTCTGGGAAATGGAAATATATTCCGGTGGGAATGGAAAACAGATTTCCGGGAATGGAAATATATTCCCGGAATAGAAAACACATTTAAGGAATGGTGGATATATCCTGGAATGAAAAACATATTCCAGGAATAGAAAATATAATCTGGGAATTGTAGATATATTATAGAAATGGAAAATATATTCTGGAACTGGTAGATATATTCTGGGAATGGAAATATGCTCCGGGAAATTGAAATATATTCCAGGAATGGAAAATATATTATTGGATGGAAAATGTATTCTGGGAATGAAAAATATATTCTGTGAAAGGAAAATATATTTTGAGAATAGAAAATACATTCCGGGAATGAAAAATATATTCCAGAAATGGAGAATATATTCTAGGAATGGAAAATATATTCCGGAAATGGCTTGCGGTAGTTTTAGCAAATGCTCAGAGATCTGAACTGATGAGTATTTGACGTAATTACAGGTCATAGATCATAACTAAAATCCACTTACATGTAGGTTTAATGTCCTCGTACTTATATTGGGACCGTGTGAAGGATTAGATGCTTTGTTCAAGACTGTATTACCTGAGTGATATTAATCGTAGGTCTTTGATTAAAAATTGGGCTGTGACTCGCTGTACTTCTACTTTCTGGGGAACTAGAGTAGGTTTTTTAAAGTTAATGTAAACATCAACACCTGGCCCTTAGGTTTTTTTTTTCTTTGGAGTCGCATTTTATGTTTTGCTTGAAAGGATCTTGTGTTTTCCTTCTTATATAACGATTATGTTGAATTGTATCCGATGTCTGCATTTTGAGGAAAATGTTGAATGTTTACCACAAAGTATTTTATTTAATTCTTTGTTTTTCATTGTTGCTAATTTGTTTGTCTTTGTTGTATCAGATGGCTGCATTTTGAGACGTCATTTGAATGTTCACCTCTGAATAAAATAACTTTTTCATATATTTCGTCGACTTGAAATTGATTTATATGCACAATTTCGAGAAGGTCAACTTCATAAGCATACAGAGCGTCTCTTGGTGCGCGCATCACTCGCTTATGCAAATTTGCTAATATCGTCCGAGCGTAGATATTGGTCTCCCTTGTGTGCTATAAATGAATAATAGAAATCCATCTCTCGATTAGTCTCTCTCTCTCTCTCTCTCTCTCTCTCTCTCTCGTACTTTGACAGGACTAACTCTCTCTCTCTCTCTCTCTCTCTCTCTCTCTCTCTCTCTCTCTCTCTCTCTTTCATATTCTGACCTCCAGAGGGACCTTCAAGCATTTGGCTGATCAAAGGTGTGGAAGGTTTTTTTGTAACGTATTTGCGAGAGTTATTTGTTTATATAACAAATTTGTTACAGGCTCTGTTGTTATTTATCCTGTTGGTGTGTATGCTATATAACAAGTGCGTGGTAAGGAAAGTATTATCAGTTTAATGGCATATATTGCATAGATATTAATTAACAATAATCTCTTTTGTAAACAATGCAATCACCTGCGGATAAAAGTAGGGCGAAGATTTTTTTTTTCCCACGGAAATGAATACACACGTTGGTTTGTCCTTTTCCATCACATTTTAAGAGAAGTCGTCACCATTTTACGACTAGATTTATAAATTTGAATTCTGTAGATAAAGTGGACGGGATCGGAATAGTTAAACTTCATTATAATGTTAATGCATCGGCAGGTTTAGGGAATAAGTCAGGCTTTGTATAATGCAGTAAGATAAGATTTACTTAAGGCGTTGGGTCCATTTTTGTTCGTTATCCTCACAATTATTTCCGAAGGGGACGTCATAAATTGGTTTTTAATAATGAATTTTAAATTATTATTTTTTTTAGTTGTTCAAGATAATACATCTTAAAAATCATGTATATCCATTGGGGGGATTGTGTAAACTGTTATTTATTTCTTTAAAAAATAAGCGAAAATGATTTATGGAAAACATTTAGTGTTAACTCTAAGTTAGAATGTTGTTAAATAGTCTCTGCTTTAGTCGACAGATAAGCAGACGGACTTGGAATATTTACAGATAATCTCTTAGAAGATACACTCGTATAATCACTCTGAAGAGAGATATTAAATCGTAGAAATTTTTTTATTTAGAATGTTAATATAAAATCAATTTGATGATAGAATCTTTTAAGATATAGAGTGAATACTTTGCGATGTATAACATATTTATGAGCATTTTAAAGACGCGTATCCATTTTATAGTTATGCATAATTTTGTTGGAAGGTATGAAACATTTTCTAAAAGAATCACGTCTAAGAATTGTCTCAATATTAAGCATGATAAGTGATCTCTATTAAGTTGAAATTATACATTGAAGAAGACAGTTCTGTAAACTGCTTCAGGTAACAATACTTGACTTACTGAAAAATGGCCCCATCATACGGACCGGGACAGAGGAATACCGCAGCATGAAGATAATCTGAGTCCAAAAAATACGAGGAATTCCAGAAGTCAAGAGGTTACTGTAACTAGCAGAAATACATAGTTGGGTATGTTTGCGGGGGGGGGGGGGGGGGGGGGGGGGGGGCGGTTGGAGGTTTGTATACCGTGTGAGGCAGAAACAGCCAGGCCAAAGGGAATGTCAGCTATTCTCCAACTTTGTCAAAGCGTGTTTGTGTTGAAAAATAAAGCCCAACATTGCTTTGTCCTTTCTCTTGCTGTTGTTGTCCTCCGATGACAAAGTTTGCTTTGCACTGGTCATTTCTGATGTCCATTGGGTCTGGGTTTTGGCGTCTTGATGTGTTTGCTTGCTTGCTTGCTTGCAGAAGTTATTTCCTTGTTCTTTGGAAGATTGCCGGTCCTTTTAAGTGAGTGAGAGAGAGAGAGAGAGAGAGAGAGAAGCTCAACGAGGAAACTTTCTCAGTAGTATTTTTCCATGTTTCTGAGAGAGAGAGAGAGAGAGAGAGAGAGAGAGAGGAGAGAAGCTTAACGAGGAAACTTTCTGAGTAGTATTTTTCTATCTTTCTGAGAGAGAGAGAGAGAGAGAGAGAGAGAGAGAGAGAGAGAGAGAGAGAAATTCAACCAGGGAAACCTTTTTTCTATATCTATCTTCAGAGAGAGAGAGAGAGCGGGGGTGCCGGTTTAATGATATACGCAGCGGGCATCCAAGATAGGATTAAAAGACGAGTTTTTTTTCTTTAAAATTTGCAATTTAAAAATAAAGTTTACAGTTTCACGGTGAAGTTTGTACTTTCTAAGTGAAGTTTGCAGTTGAAAAGGAAGTTTGCAGTTTGGAATGGAAGTTTGTGGTTTCGAAGAGAAGTTTGCCCTTTCAGATTGAAGTTTACAATTTTAAAGTGGCGTTTGCACTTTTAGAGGGAAATTTGCATTTCAAAGTGAAGTTTACACTTTTAAAGTAAAGTTTGCACTTTCAGAGGGAAATTCGTTTAAAGTGATGCATTTTCTAAGTGAAATTTATATTTTCAAAGTGAAGTTTGCTGTTGCAATGTGAAGGTTGAACATTCAAAGTGAAGTTTGCAGTTTCAAAATGAAGTTTGTTGTTTCAAAGTGAGAAGTTTCCTGTTTCAAAGTGGAATTTTCAATTTCAACAGTTTCAAAGTGAAGTTTGTAGTTTCAAAGTGAAGTCTGAAGTGTGAAAGTGAAGTTTGGAGCTCCAACGTGAAGTTTTCACATTCAAAGTGAAGTTTGCCTTTTGAAAGTGAACTTTTCAGTTTGAAAGTAGAGCTTACGGTTAGAAAATAAATAACAGCTTCAAAGTGAAGTTTGCAGTTTGAAATTGTGTACGAGCGAGGGGCTCATCACTTCGACCTGTGACTGTGAGTCACGGCAACGTTAATTTCCAATTTAGGCGACTTCCCCGACGCCGATGGTTATCAAAAAATGACTGCGGCAAAGTTAATGAACCGCTTCCAGGTCTTGGGTAGGCCCAGGAGGCAAAGGGGGTTTCCTTTCCTTTCTCTCTCTCTCTCTCTCTCTCTCTCTCTCTCTCTCTCTCTCTCTCTCTCTCTCTCATTAACAGCTTTCCCATAAGAATATTTACCACCATTATTAAGTCCGTTCTATCAATGATGTTTTGGAGCTTGCAAATCTCTCTCTCTCTCTCTCTCTCTCTCTCTCTCTCTCTCTCTCTCTCTCTCTCTGTCTTCATTAAGAGGAAGGTAATGGAGCATTGATGTCTGTCATAATGCAGGGCAGGGCCTATTTTCGACCGAACGCTAAAAGTAACCTTTGAAGTTTTGCGTCATTTCCGGGTAGGTAAGGGGGGAGGTGGGCTATGTTGCAAAATTGGCGTCATAATTGCAACGGGGAGGTTTTGATGACTTGCAGATGGTTAGAAGTATATTGCAGGAAAGTGACAGTTTTAAAGGGTTTTTTCTCTCTCTGCTTCGCTCTTCAAGGAAATGGCTGAGTAGGTGCAGTCGAAAAATAATTTATATATATATATAATATATATATTATATATATATATCATATATATATAAATTTTTTATGTTTTTATAATAAATGTTCTTATTTATGATATTAAATAGAACTTCAGGTTTTCATTTTGGGCATTGTCATATTTTTTTTTATTTGTTTTAATGATGAATTATTTTCGAATGAGGTTTATGTTCTTTTGCAAATTATTGACAGCCAGCACATAGATACAGAAAAGAAAGGTTTTCGATTTAAATTTATTTCCCTCGAGCATGTAATTTAGCCTGTCCATATTGAATAATGCTAATGCCGAATTAGTTAATAGTAATAATGCAAATTGTAATCCATGGGGATTGGAGTTATGTAATATAACACGATTAATAGCAAACAATATCCGCGGACTTGTTTATGCATGACACTATATTTTTGATACGATAATAAATATGTAATAAATTCGGCAGTTCAAAGTCGTTCTTGGTAATGTTATCGAAGAAACAAATCCACATTGACTTTGTTGTCCAAGTATACTTCAAGATTTAAAGAGAGTTTTCGATACTCTTTGACGTTTGTGAAGGCTGATCTGCTCGAAAGCTGTCTTTAAAGCTTTTCAAAATTAAATATATCTAAATTTTAAACTTCAATGTCTAGCTGTTGAAATTGAAAGCTAAAAATCTTAAATGTTGATGTACATGTGATGATGATGATGATGATGATGATTATTATTAATTTAATTTTTTTTTGGTCTATCACAGCCTTCCAATTCGACTGGGTGGTATTTATAGTGTGGGGTTCCGGGTTGCATCCTGCCTCCTTAGGAGTTCATCACTTTTCTTACTATGTGCGCTGTTTCTAGGAGCACACTCTTCTGCATGAGTCCTGGAGCTACTTCAGCCTCTAGTTTTTCCAGATTCCTTTTCAAGGATCTTGGGATCGTACCTAGTGTTCCTCTGATTATGTGTGCAATTTCCACTGACATATCCCATATCCTTCTTATTTCTATTTTCAGGTCTTGATGCTTACCAATGTTTTCCCTTTCTTTCTCTTCAACTCTGGTGTCCCATGGTATTGCGACATCAATGGGTGATTCTTTCTTATTGATTTTGTCAATCAACGTCACGTCTGGTCTATTTGCACTTATCAACCTATCTGATCTTTGCCTGATCGTTTTCTATCACTCCTTCAGGTTGGTGCTCGTACCACTTATTACTGCAAGGGAGCTGGTGTTTCTTGTATAGGCTCCAGTGGAGGGCTTTTGCCATTGAATCATGCCTCTTTTTGTACTGGTTCTGTGCAAGTGCCGGACATTCGCTTGCTATGTGGTTTATGGTTTCATTTTTCGTATTGCACTTCCTACATATGGGAGAGATGTTATTTCCGTCTATCGTTCTTAGAACATATCTGGTTCTTAGGGCCTGATCTTGTGCCGCTGTTATTCTTCTGTTTCCTTCTTGAGCTCTCCCCTTTGTAGCTATTGCCATGTGTTATCGCTGGTTAGTTCTGTAGTCTGTCTCATGTATTGTCCGTGCATTGGTTTTGGTTTTGTTTTGGGGCCAAGTCCCTCTGTTTCTGTCTGTCATTTCTTCTCCTGTCTCTGTTATATTTCTGGTCTTCGTCTATTATTATTATTATTATTATTATTATTATTATTATTATTATTATTACATGATGGAAAGGGGATCGAACAGATTCCCGAAAGCTCTATTATTATTATTATTATTATTATTATTATTATTATTATTATTATTATTATTATTATTATTATTATTATTATTATTATTATTCAGAAGTTGAGTCCTCAAGAACCCTTGACTTGAAATTCAAGCTTCCAAAGACTATGGTGTTCATATGAAGGAAGTAACAGAAAATATGTTATGGGAGATAATATTGAAAGAATTAACAGAAGGTAATAGGAAATACAGAAAGAGGGGGCTAGTCATCAGAAAAGAAAAATAAATTAAACGTTAATAAATAAACGGATAAACATTTCCCTATATTGCAGACGTTACAGACCTTACAGCTCGTTCGGGTTTCCCCAAGTCCCTCTGTATGAGGCACATCTAATGTCTGCCAGAGAATTGCTAATGCATCTTCCGGTATATTTTGCATCTTCCAATCTTGGATGGGCTGGGATGCAGCTTACATATTTGTCGAGCTTATTCTTAAACACATCTTCGCTCACTCCTGATATGTTCCTCAGATGAGCTGGCAACGCATTGAATAGACGCTGCATTATCGATGCTGGTGCGTAGTGGATTAATGTCCTGTGTGCTTTCCTTAGTTTTCCTGGTATAGTTTTGGGCACGATTAATCTACCTCGGCTTGTTCTTTCTGATATTCTTAGCTCCATGATGTTTTCAGTAATTCCCTTTTTCTGATTCTATGCCTGTATTATGAAGAAGCGTTCTCTTCTCCTTTCTAGACTATACAATTTTAAAAATTGTAGTCTACAAGAAGAATTTCTTTAGGGAATTAATGCATTGCATCTTGGTTGTATGTTAGTAAATTCTGCGGTTAAGTTAATGTTGTTTTTACTTAGTTTTATTTATTTTTATTCTTGTCCGTTTGTTCCCTATCCCTCATCTTTCTCATCGCCTCCGTCTCATTTCCATCCTTTTGCCGAAATGGAAATGAGGGAGGTCGGTATGAAAATGGGGACCCCAGTCACTCCTTTCCGGATTGTTAAGTTTGGAAATCGACGACCTTCGCTCCGGCGAATGTGTAAACTTGGAACCAGGAACCAGGAATCGCAGGAACATTTTGGAATGGGCTTTCCTTAACTTTTATGTGTCTAATGATCTGTCTATCAGGTTATAAATATTAGTACAGTCATGCGAAAATACATGTGAATGTGTAAACTTGGAATCAGGAACCAGGAATTGTAGGAACATTTTGGAATGGGTTATTTGTTTCTTAACGTCTGTGTATCTAATGATCTGTGTGTTTGGTTATAAATATTAGTGTGTGTGGTTATAAATATGTCTGAGACTCGCAAAGCTAATTGAAATTTAGGAGGAATTAGAGAGTTTTAGATAAATACTTGATTAGACAACATTTTATAAAAATATAGATACTGCCTTCCAGTAGTAATGTTTGTGAAAAATGTAGAAAGAATATTGGTTTGAAAGGTATGAAGGATGATCTTTGTAAACGACCCAGTGTTTTCAGAAACAGTCAGGATTCAGTTTTTCTCAGAACTCGAGATTTTGGATAAAAATTTCAGATGCGGAGTCTGCTCCTGCACACAAAATAGGGTAACGGTATTCCAAACGCGCCTGAGTGGGAATACAGAAACATTTCCCCAAGATAGATTGGTGGCCAAAAATCTTGAAAGACTTTCGCAGTACCCCGTTTTTTTTTATTATATGGTTATTGAAGAAATAAATCGAATATGTTTCTTAAAAGTGAATTTGCAATCAAGGATGGTGCCTAGAATTTTAAATGGATTTCATGCAGCCTACGAAACGTTTCTGTTTAAAAAGTCTGGGTGTGGGTACATAAAGTCCTAGACATAATTTGAACCATATACGCTAATTCATACCCAAATCTCTTTCAAAAGATACAGCAACCGTAGATCAGTACTCAGGAAATAGGATGGTTGTCAAGAGAAGAGTATCATCTGCATAAGCTTTAAACTTACTCTCATAGTCAAACCATATAATGTGGGCATATAATAATGGAAAAAGTTGAGAACCAAACCCACAGTCATGTATATGTACATATATTTAAAGATAAATCTATACATTGAAAAGGGGAATTGAACGGATTCCCGAAAGCTGTTCATAGAGATTTATCCTTAAAGATATGTACATATGCATAACTGTACGTTTGTTTCTCCATTTTAAGACTCATGCTACTATGAGTATTTTTTAATTTACTGTAAAACGTAATAGGCCAAGAACTCTACCCTCAGGAACGCCACAGAAAGAAAGGCTTAGAATGACTTGCATTGTACACCGATTCCCTTTGTCACAGACCTTGGAGCAACAAATCCATTAAAAAGAAAGGAAATATCACATTATAGTTTGCGTGGTATTCTCAGTGACTTGGAAAATTTTTGACGGCGTTAGTGTTTCGTAGAGAAATGAGAGATGGAATTACAGTTTTACGAGACTCGTCCTAAAAACCATTGGGGTTAACATATTTATAGAAATCATTAGCAGTTATTCCAACCGTAGTCAATTATTCGACCATGTTCTTCTGTTAGTTACCTCTTCTCTCATCCTATTATCATACGTTATTTTGTATTCCTAAACATCTGTCGGTACGTGGAAAATTAAACTTCATTTAATACCTATCCTGCAAGTTAAACTTCACTGCCATTAAGTCAGGGAATAGTGCCACAGGACTACTCAATACAGACTAGCAGCGCCATTTTTTTTTATTTAACCAGTCACCTTTTATCAACCACAATCCCTCGTTCCTTTTTAATTCATGCAAATTTTATGGAAGGAAAAGAAATGGAAATACGTGAAATGTGATACTTCTTTACCGCAGACGCTCTCGTTCCGCCACTTAGTCCTACTAATAATATTCATTGGAGATGTTCCTGCTCTCCATTTACTCTCATAACCATACTCTTGCTCACATTTGCTCCCAACTATCTGCTCTTGCAAGCGCGTTCATTCTGTTGATAGTATGGTTCCATCGAGTATTACTGCACATTTTTTATTGTGTTTCTGCGTTTCTTTTAATATTAGCAATTCTGGAACGATTCTTCTAAGAATTGAGGTCATTAATATTATATATAGTTTTTCAATATTTTTATCAAGTAACAAAACGCTTTCCTTCTTACGTAAAGTGAAATGGAAATATTTTTACCTTGTTTCACCTTGTCAGTGATTTAAGACAGTTTTTATGGAGTAGTAGTGGATTGAATACCACATGCTGTTTTTTTGTGTGTGTTTTATTGTGGCTGTATCAAAATTTCTTCCGTCCTGTTATCAGGAGCCTCCAAGTCGTCGTCTTTTCGTTTATTCTTTCATGTTAGCAGTCCTTTCGGCCAATGGGTACACCTACTGTTCCCCTTTTACTTGACCTCCATTCCCACTTCCAGTCTTCAATCTAGCTGTCCAGCCCCTCTAACTACAACTTTTTAGCGCAACTGCGCGGTTTTCTCCCAGTTTCACCTTCAGATAATTTTACTTTATCGCATTTATTTTCTGGATCTCTGTATCTTGCTGTGCAACCACTCCCAACTTCCACCGAATGACCGAAAGTGCCTCAGTGCTTTGCTTTGTAGCAAAGAAATTTCCGGTATCTTCTTTAGTTTCTGTGAGAAGTTGTCGGTGCTGCTTGAATTTTCTGGGCGTCAGCTCACATTCGGTTGATGTGTAACGTTGTCACACTTTCCTGGAACAGAGATCTGTCGTTCTCTTGTACCATAATCGTGCAATATAGCCTTCTTAGAAATACTATTAATGGCGATGCTCGTCAATAAAAGTATGCGAACTTCTTCAATAACACCTGCAATATTGTCTTACTTTTGACTTAACAGTGATGTTTCTAAATGCATGTATTTTATGTTTTTTTTTTATTTATCTTGATTTTTATGTATCAACTTTGTTTTGTATTTTTCTCATAGCCTTTCGTGCTGCGTCATGTTATTCCACATTTTGAATAATAATGATATAATATAATAGTAATAAGTTTGCATTCGCTTTGGACATCATACTAAAAAGCCCAGTGTATTTAGTTTCTTATTTTCCGCCAATTCTGAACGAAAATGTAAATGTCAACTTTGAGGGAATCTTAAAGACCTCTGTCACATGTAAAGAAGAACTATCCACATGGCATAAGTTTCAGAGGCCAAGACCTGCGTCATAGACCTCATGAATACATATGCTTATGGCTCCCTTGGATCCGCGAGATTTATTTCACCTGGGACAGTTTGAGCCATTTCTTTTATGCAGCTTGGCTGTCTCCCTGTAAGGTGGGTTTGGGAGAGGGGGGGAGGGGGGCGGGGTTTGGTTATCGCGTATTTGCCATATTCGGTGCTCTTTTCAGTGTATCTTTATGCTTGTTTCACCTTATCATTTCCTTTTGCCTTTTCGTACTGAGCTGTCTAACCTCTTTCACTTGATAATATTCCGTTTCTAATTCTCATTTCAGAGCAACTCATAGTGTGGCAATGCCGTCAACGCATCTGAAGTGGTGCACTGTAGGAATTACTAAAGGTTTTTGCTGCTCCCCTTCGGCCCTTAGCTGCACCCATATTTTAGCCTTTAACATTACCTCAGTTCCCACTTCCATTCATCCACTTTGCTGTCCAACCACTCCCTCTTTTCATTGTCGTAAGTGCAGAGTGGCTGAAAGTGCCTTAGTGGTTGGCTTATACCCAAATTTTCGTAAATCAATCTTGTCTTTTCAGAACACATCTTTAGGAAGAGTCATATGAGGGTTTAGCGATGTGGTTAAGGCTCTCGTTAAATAATAATAATAATAATAATAATAATAATAATAATAATAATAATAATAATAATAATAATATTTTGGTAGAAGACCCTCTTTTAGGCAAATACTGTTAAAAAGGATGGCAGAATTAAGCGAGTTGATTTTATATATTGTTTTTTCTATTTTCCTAACAATTCGCTTCTCAGGTTCAGCGATGTTTCTGAGTAACTGGCCAATATTCATATTGGGAATTTTCAAAAATTGTAAATGCTGAAGAATAAGAATAATAATGCCTGCAATTCCCTCTATTGAATACTTGTTGCATCTTTTTCTTCCTGTCGTGAGTTGCTATCCGAAGGGGTGTCTCATCCAAATTAGATTTTCCATAATCCGCTCCTTTTTGTGAGGTTGTATTAAGTGACAAGATCGTTGCTTGGTCTTGTCAGTATTTCTATCTCCAAGTTTTGGAAAAGCAAGTCACATTCTGTTTCCAGGCCTGCTTTGTTGTTGTTTCTGTTTCCAGGTTTTAGATACACATGCATATATTTAACTTTTTTTTTTTTACTACGCAAATAAATTTCTATTCCATTTCTCCTGCTCACTTTCAGTCCTGCCGATGAATTGCTGTGGCTGATCCATGTGTACATGTGTACATGTGTACGTGTGTAAAAGAGAGAGAGAGAGAGAGAGAGAGAGAGAGAGAGAGAGAGAATTAAAGTAAGCGGTTCAAGGTAGATCATCCCAAATGAAATACAGATCACATGGGATTTGATTGTCCTGCGTTCGAGGTTTATTTAGGACATTTTGGGTCAACCTCATTTTTTGTTGTTCCTACCTTACCTTTTCTCGCCATTTCTATTCCTGCTTCTTTTTATCCTTCTTTTCATTATTTCTGCTTCATTCTTTTAGCTTCGTTAACCACAACTTTCGCTGAATAAACATGATCCTCCCTCTGGAGGGAATTTTAATTATGGGAACGAACAAGGGAATTTTAATTTAGAAAATTATGCCAGTCCTCATTACATTCGCCGTTGACCCCCACCCTCCCACCCACCATCTCCTCCTTCCCACCCACCACCCCCACCCCCACCCCCACCCCCCATCCCCAACACCCACCAGCCGACCAACCTCCCTCTGGGTTGATTGTCCAAATGCCAGATATTAGTAAATGCACTTCTGCCTTTAGTCAAAAGATCGGATTTGTAAAACCTTTCTCTTCTGTTATTTTAAAAAAAGAAAATCATAATTACAGATTTAATGGTAATTATGAGTGTGTGTGTGTGTGTGTGTGTGAGAGAGAGAGAGAGAGAGAGAGAGAGAGAGAGAGAGAGAGAGAGAGAGAGAGAATCACTAAGGGAACGCTCAAATAATATATTCATTTCAACAACATGCCATTTCCTGGACTATTGGCACTGCCACGTTCATTCTTGAATATACATACATACATACATGAAAACATGCATAACGCATACATAAATATATACATAGATACAGAGAGAGAGGAGAGAGAGAGAGAGAGAGAGAGAGAGAGAGAGAGAGAGAGAGAAAAAAAATAATATCTTTATGTAATGTAACGCTCCGTGAGATGAAAATATTAACATTTTGATTAGAACATTTTAACAATTATTATCTAAAGCTGTCTTTGTTTATCAAAATTGATTTTTGTTAAAAATTCTGTTAAGATGGTAGATCAACTATACTCTGTTTTTTCCATCTGTCCACCCGCCTGTGGTGTTTGCTTATGGTAACACTACGTCCCGGGCTTTAGATAGTTACGCTATGTGCAAGTTATAGGTAAATAAAAGGATATCTGGGTGTACATTTACAACTGAAAAGTGTTTCAATAATTTACTGTATACGAATTACACCGTTAATATTCGAAATAGGATAGTTATTATTGTTGAATGTACGCTGAATATAACTATCTAAAGCCCGGGACGCAGTGTTACCATACATAAACACCCCAGGCGGGTGGACAGATGGATAAAAACCGAGTATAGGCACATATGAGCTCACTATCCAACTTTTTACAGGTGTGTAGCTATACAAATGTTCTGTGCTTTATCTTTTATGATGTGTTGATTTTAACGTTAAGAATTCATAGTTTCTAAAGTTCTTCTGAAGTGTATCTGTTTGGGCCGAGTGCTAAGACGGTCTTAGGAAATTTACTATTGACCTTAAATCAGTAATTATCGTAATTGGTATAACTTAGATAGAAATCATAGCATCGGTAATAGCGAGTCTCTCTCTCTCTCTCTCTCTCTCTCTCTCTCTCTCTCTCTCTCTCTCTCTCTCTCTCTCTCTAAAAATCAGTAATTTTAGGAGATAGTTTGCTCATTCATCAACTATGATTTTATACCATCCACTTGCTTCCATTACGAGAGTTCGTCTTCTTTAATATGCTAATGAAGGACGAGTTAGTATCCATCAATTTAGTGCCACTGGACCATTAAGCATAAATTTGCCAAAGTAAGGGACTCCCATCTCTCTCTCTCTCTCTCTCTCTCTCTCTCTCTCTCTCTCTCTCCCTCTGTGTTTTTATATATGGACTTCATTTTACTGTAATCTTTCGTAGGAACTCTGATTACTCCATGTGAATATCATCATAATAATAATAAAGTAATAATGATAATAATAAAAAAGTAATAATGATAATAATAATAATAATAATAATGGTCACCCCTGAAGATTTGAGCTACTGAGCTATAATTTGCCAGACCAACAATTTATCCACTCACCCTTCTGCTTATGATGAAGATAATAATATCATCATCATCATCATCTCCAGCCCCGCATGACTCAAACGGTCTTTTGTGTGAATACCCAGTGTAAACTGACAATGAAGATTTGACGTTGAATTTGAATTTATCTTCCACTGATCTCCACTCTTCGTCAGCCTCCTGTTCTAAGTTCTCGTCATTGGTGGTCTTGTATTACTACAATGATAGTTATAATAATAGTAACTGTTGTTAGTGTTCGGTAAAAGAAAACTATTGTGATGGCTATTTGTCTGTCAATCTGCACTTTATCTTTCCGCCCTCAGATCTTATAAACTACTGAGGCTAAAGGGCTGCAAATTGATATGTTGATCATCCACCTTCCAATTATCAAACGTACCAAATTGCAGCCCTCTAGGGCAGTGATGTAGGACAGACAACTACCGGGACATAGTTAAAGTTTCAGGGGCTGCGGCTCATAGAGCGTTATAACGAGACCACTGAAAAAAGATATATCTATTTTCGGTGGCCATGATTATTCACTGTAGCATTTGTACAGAAAACTTGATTGCTTGTCGCTTACTCAGGGATTAAGTCTACAAACTTTGTTTTTGTTGTTGTGAGGGGTAGGAAAGGTCTGAAAAAGGTGTTTTTCTTTGTGTGAAAGATACCGGCTTTTTAGGATAAGATATTTATCATTTATTTATTTGAATGAAAATGTAAAAAAATGAAGTACTGTGCATGGTAAACAGCACCGAAAAATTGTTTCTAATAAGATATAGCATATTTATTTTAATTTTCGTTGGTGAAATAAGGATCTGTTTGACCGTAGATTTTATCACATTTTAATTTACGTTAAAAGTTAGGTATATAATGTTTACAACTTATGAACGAGGGGAAAATCTTGCATGCTACCCGAGTAAGCTTGATGTCGGATCACGCCTTGTTTTTATTATTTTCTTCTTAGTCGTGGACAAAAACAAAAGTGGAAGTGAGATAATGGGTTAGTTATTTATTTTAGTTACCTTACTTTTGTTTTTACAAAATACTATTTTAAACTGTCGCATTTTGTTTTAGGATTCTGATCACCGAATTTCTGCTTAGAATTTGAGTGGTCTTGTAAAATCGCGGAACGGTATTGAATTTACAAATGTTACTGATAGTGCTCATCTTTCCCAGTATTTTCAGGGTAGGATATTTTCAGTTATTGTTTCTTTAATGCCAACATTTTGTAGAGAAGACTTCTTAAATTGTTGCATTTATTAAATAATATATCGAGGGAAAGTTATTTTTTTTTAACGTAAATTTTTCATTAATGTCGATATTTGCAAAGGAGGAATTTTGAATGAGTTAACTTTTATCCTTACTGGCAATGTTTAATTTCTTCCTTTCTGCCAACATTCAATTCCTTCCCTACTGCCAGTATTTAATTTCTTCCTAACTGCCAGCTTTTAATTCCCTCCTTAATGCCAGCATTTAATTCCCTCCTTAATGCCAGCTTTTAATTCCCCCTTAATGCCAGCATTTAATTCCCTCCTTAATGCCAGCATTTAATTCCCTCCTTAATGCCAGCATTTAATTCCCTCCTTAATGCCAGCTTTTAATTCCCTCCTTAATGCCAGCATTTAATTCCCTCCTTAATGCCAGCATTTAATTCCCTCCTAACTGCCAGCATTTAATTCCCTCCTTAATGCCAACATTTAATTCCCTCCTAACTGCCAGCATTTAATTTCTTCCTTATTACCAACACTTAATTCCCTCCTAACTGCCAGCATTTAATTTCTTCCTTATTACTAACACTTAATTCCCTCCTAACTGCCAGCATTTAATTTCTTCCTTATTGCCAACACTTAATTCCCTCCCAACTGCCAGCATTTAATTTTTTCTCAACTGCTAACATTTAATTTCTTCCTTAATGCCCAAATGTTCAGGGGAGGATTTATTTTCTTAATTTTTTTTTAGTCTGTTATTGAAGTTCATCATATTCTGATGTGAGATTAATGTAACTATTACCTGCCACCAGCTTATCGGACCTAATTCGAAGACTTTCTCCAGATTTATAGTTTTACCTCAGTTCATCGGAAATCGATGCTGGCAAGAAAAATTGTTTGCTAAATTGCTTGTGTGTGAAGTCCCAGGATTTTCTTGTTCCTAATGTCGTCGTAAAGGAGAAGATGCTGAACAAATGATTTGAAATTGAATACTTGAAACTTTAGGTTTTTGGGCGAGTTATGCTTGCCTGTTTTTCAATGACAAAATCACGTCGTTCGTCTCTCATTGTCTGTATTTTTTGTAGTGAAATTCTAACAAGTTTCGTTTTCACATGCCAATGTGTTTGTTAGGTAAATATCTTTCAGGAGGACATTTTTCGATAATTTTCGTTATTTTTCATCTAAGTTAATCTATTCGGAATTCTGTCAGGCTATTTGAGGCTGTCACCTTTGACTGTTGAAAACATTGTGGTACAATTCTAGACTTGAAGATAATGAAGTAAGATTTAATGGTTTTTCTAGACTTAAAGATAATGAAGTAAGATTTAATGGTTTTTCACGGACTGCAATAATCTCTCTCTCTCTCTCTCTCTCTCTCTCTCTCTCTCTCTCTCTCTGCTGACGGAAAAAATGTTCTACTGGGAATTGAAATAAATATCAGGGAGGAAAATCCCCGAAGAAGAATACGTAGTTCCAGTTATGACCGAAATTGACCGGAATTGAAAGTTACGAGAGAAAGTTGAATGGGAAATAATGGTCAGAAGTTCGGTCAAGTTAAAAATTGCGGCCTCTTTCGCTGTCACGTGAAGAAGCTCAAGTAATTGATTGATAGTTCCCGTGTTGCATTTGTTTGAAAAGGGGTTCAGTAGCATAATTCTACTCTCTCTCTCTCTCTCTCTCTCTCTCGATTTTCTGATATAAAGTGTTTTCTTAAGAACTGGTAGTTCTAGGAGGTTATTTTGTGTATTGGTTGGATTAAACACCAATATATATATATATATATATATATATATATAATATATATAATATATATATATATATATATGTATGTATATATATATATATATATATATGTGTGTGTGTGTGTGTGTGTGCGTGTGTGTGTGTGTTTACAGGGTGTCTATAAAGTCCCAGTACCATTCTGAGCAGTAAATAATTGTATTGGTACTGGGACTTTATGGACACCTTGTATATATAACTGTATACACATACGTAATAACATATATACAAATATACACACAAACGCACACTCATGTTGTGTCCATGAGTGAATGGGTTTAGTTTTCATTGACTAGTGGGTGACTCAGCCAACTTGTGACCTCGCCCTCAGGTGGGATTGGCCGTCACACCCTCAGGTTGCTGGTGTATGTTCGTCGCATTGTATTTGCGTAAGATTCAGACGCGAGGATGACGATCGTGTCTTTTTTAGGAATATCTGAGTGAAATAACCCTTCATGAGGATGAATAAATCTGGTTCAAAACACGTTTTTATACATTCAACTTCCCTGCCAGATATATACTTAGCTATAGATTCCGTCGTCTCCGACAGAATTTCAAATTTCGCGGCACACGCTACCGGTAGGTCAGGTGATCTACCGCCCTGCCCTGGGTGGCAGGACTAGGAACCATTCCCGTTTTCTAATCAGAATTCTTCTGTCGCCCGGGCCATCAACATTGTTGTTGGTTCCTCTCGATAGGTTTTTCTTTTTTCACCGGCAATTGATCTTCTTGACCGACTTTTGGTGACGTATCTGGATTGTTGGATTGGCATATGCTTTTGTGGACTGTTTTGTGGACTTGATTTTGGATTTTTCTTTAAAAATGTCTGACTCTGGAATGGTTGTGAGACGTTGTGTGAATGTAGGCTGTAAGGTGAGGTTGCCGAAAGCTTTGGTAGACCCTCACACTGTATGCAAGGGTTGCAGGGAGTATGAATGTTCTTTCACTAATACTTGCAAGGAATGTGAGAATTTGAGTGAGATGAATGGAAGAATCTAACTAATTATTTGAAAAAGTTAGAGAGAGAAAGAGTGAGGAAGGCTTCTTATAGAAGGTTTAAGTTTTAAGTAGTTCGAGATCTAATGAACTAATTCCTAGCTTGGGATCTTCCCCAAGGGTAAGTATTGCTACTTCTCCTTCCATTGCAGCCCCTTCTCCTATTGCAGAACCTGTAGATTCAGCGAAAGAACTTGTTCGTCGATCTAAAAGCAGCCTTCAAGTTGATGGAAAACAAAATGGCTGCCCTGCAAGGTAAGGCTAGTGATTTTTCAGTGGACAGTGATATGAGTGTCCCCAGTGTAGTGGAGGGGGCATCTGGTCGGCTCCGCAACGCTCCTAGGTCTAGACCTCTTCCAAGCTCACATGCCCAGAGGAGAAGGAATGTCGAAAACCGAAAGGAGGTTGTGGAGAATCCCCACCGATCAGGTGTCCCTTCGGCGGTTTCTGTGACACCCCAGACTGCCAAGGATCGCTATTGCAAAAGCATCCTGCGTGAGTGTTTTTCGTCGTCGGGATCTTCATCTCCGAGACGTGTTGGAGGGATTCAGATCGCTCTCGACCACTCAAGAGGAGTTGGAAAGCTCCGACGATTGACTCGAGCCCAGAAAACTTCACCTGAGGAGTCTCCTTCGGGAGTTAAGAAGGCAAGAAGAGCCATTCTTTCAACCAGAGTGAGAAGGAGTCAGGAGGTGGAGGCGATGGACCTCCCCTCCCCTCCTCCTCCCCCTCCTCCTTCCCCTCCTCCCGAAGAAGAGGAAAATAAGAGGGTTACGAAGAGGTTCATGATGGCTATGCAAGAACAGATTTCGTCTTTTGTAGGAGTCCTTTCAAAGGAGCCTCCTAGAAGGAAAGACTCATTCCCTTCCTATCAAGAGATCCTCCAGACGTATGGAGGTATCTGCCGCCAGGATCGATGCTCCTACTCGAGGTGAGGCTCCTGTACGAACGGTGGATGAACCGATCAGACGTCTGGCACCGGCCAGGAGTGAGGAGTCACCCAGGAGGCAGGAGCCAAGAGCCAGGAGTGAGGAGTCAACCAGGAGGCAATAGCCAAGAGCCAGGAGCCAGGAGTCAAGAGGCAGGAGTCAGGAGTCAAGAGGCAGGAGTCAGGAGTCAAGAGGCAGGAGTCAGGAGTCAGGAGCAGGATGTCCGGAGTCAGGAGGCAAGGAGTCCGGAGTCAGGGAGGACAGGAGTCAGGAGCCAGGAGGCAGGAGTCAGGAGGCAAGAGTCAAGAGCCAGGAGGCAGGAGTCGGAGACTCATTCCTGGAATTTATGACTCTCTCCAAATAGAAGCTCCTCTCCTTCAGATCGTAGGAGGTCTTGGAAGGACTCTCCTCCAAACGAGAGTTTTCTCCTTCGTCTGATGAGGTTTGGACGAGTGTCTGATGACGAACCTCCTGCAAATGAGGGACTCTCGAATTATAAGGTCTTAGCCTCATTGTTGCTACAAGAGTTTGGGAGACTCTCTTAGTCCGGCGGCTCCTCCTTCTCCTCGTCTATCTTTTCGAGCTCGGCTACGGCAAAATCTTCGGCATTTCTGAAAATGAAAGCCTGCAATTGCTATGAAGAAGGCCCTCCATTCTTTAGATTCTTGGATGGACAAGAAGAAAGAGTTGGGAAAAGACTGTATTCTGCATGCCTCCTTCCAAACTCCATGGAAAGAGAGGTATTTGGTATGGGACAGGAGAGACTATGGGTCTTTCTCTTCCTGCCTCGGCAGATGCGGACTTTTCAATTTTCCAATTTAGTGGAGGCATCTAGACGTCACTCTTTAGGATCGGTCAGATCGACGTGGAGCATTCGGAGTTGAACCACTTTCTAAAGGGACTTTTTGTCACTTTAGAGGTGTTCAATTTTCTGGATTGGTCACTCGGAGTTCTGGCCAACAAAATCTAAAGATCCGGAGTTCTTAAAAACCCAGAGATTCTCCATAGCGTCCTGTCTTGCATGGACAAGGCAGAGTACACGGACGGTTCGGGAGAAGTGGTTCTTTCCCTTTTTGGTGATGGTCTTCTGAAGAAGAGATCAGTATATGGATCCCTATTATCAAAAGGGGTTTCTCCGAGCCAGAGGACTGCTTTATTGTTCGCCCCTCTGTCGGATCATCTGTTCCTTCTCAGTTAGTGAAGGATATATCTCGCTCGCTAACTGAGAAGGCGACACAAGACCTACTAGTACAAACGTCCAAGAAAGGACGCCCTGTAGTGTCGACGATTAAGAAGGACTCTCGTCCTCCTCAGCAGCCCTTTCGTGGAGGTGCAGCGGCTCGTCCCCTGCCAGAAAGAAGAGCTCTGACAAGAGAGGAAGGTCTTCCTTTAGACCTTTCAAGAAATCTAAATGACTTGTTGCTCCTTCAAGCACCAGTGGGCGCCAGACTCCTGAACTTTGCAGGAGTATGGGCGAAAAGGGGAGCCGACCCTTGGTCAGTCTCGGTCCTAAAGAAAGGATACGTAATCCCCTTCGAGGACAGCCCTCCCCTAACATCTACGCCTCGGGAACTGTCAGCGAGGTACAGAGACCCTGTAATGAGACAGACTCTCCTTCAAATGGTGGAACAAATGTGGGAAAAGGAGGCCATCGAACTTGTGCAGAATCCACACTCCCGGGATTTTACAATCGCTTTTTCTAGTACCAAAGGCATCGGGGGGTGGAGACCAGTACTGGACGTAATCGCTTTGTTCAGAAAAAGAAGTTCCGTATGGAAACGTCCGCTTCAGTAATGTTGGCTCTTCGTCCAGGAGATTGGATGGTCTCTCTGGACTTGCAAGATGCGTATTTCCACGTTCCCATTCACCATTTGTCAAAGAAATATCTTCGGTTTGTAATAGGAGACAAGATATTTCAATCAGGGCTCTGTGCTTTCGGTCTGTCTACAGCTCCGCAGGTATTCACCAACCTGATGGCGAATGTGGCAAGATGGCTTCACCTAGAGGGAATAAACATCTCCCTCTACTTAGACGACTGGCTGATCAGGGCCAAGTCGGAGATTCAGTGCTTGGAGGACTTATCAGTAACAAGAAACATGATAGAATCGCTGGGATTACTCGTGAACCTCGAGAAGTCGCAGCTGATCCCAGCCAGAGCTTGGTCTATCTGGGGATTCAGATGGATTCTCGGGGTTTTCGAGTATTTCCTTCGCGAGAAAGAATCACTCGAGGTTTGTCGAAAATCTCGAGCTTCTTAGAGAGAAAGAGCAGTTCAAGCGAGGGAGTATCTGAGCCTTATTTTAGGGACCCTGTCCTCACTAGAAAAGTTCTTCTCTCTGGGGAGGCTTCACCTCGCCCTCTTCAGTTTTTCCTGAAAAAAGGGTGTGGAGTTGGAAGAACGGACAACTCTCGGACATCTTCCGCTTCCACAAGAGATAAAAGATCACTTGAAGTGGTGGAATCCTTCCTCTTCAAAAGAACGAAGGCGTATCGCTTGCCCTGCAGAACCCAGACCAAGTGTTATATTCCGACGCTTCGGAGTCGGATGGGGAGCGACGCTAGGAGCAAGGGAGGTGTCAGGCACCTGGACAAAGGAACAGGTGTCCTGGCACATCAATTGCAAGGAACTAGTGGCCATACACCTAGCCTTAAAGTTCTTCGAAGAGAGAGTCAGAGGCGGGGTGATACAGATAAACTCGGACAACACCACGGCTCTGGCTTACATACGCAAGCAAGGAGGCACGCACTCTTTCTCCCTTTCAGTTAACAAAACACCTGTTAACCTGGACAGAAGAAAGAGGCATAACTCTCCTCACAAGATTTGTACAAGGGATAAAGAATGTGAGAGCGGACAGACTGAGCAGGAGGAATCAGGTCCTTCCCACAGAATGGACTCTACATGAAGAAGTGTGTCGAAGTCTTTGGTCCCTGTGGGGGAGACCTCACATAGACCTGTTTGCGACGTTCCTCTCCAAAAGAGTAGAGATCTTTTGCTCTCTGTGGAAGATCCGAGAGCCTTCGCAATAGACGCGTTTCTCCTGGATTGGTCGGGTGTGGACGCCTACGCCTTTCCCCCGTTCAAGATCCTGGGGGAAGTGCTCAGGAAGTTCGTAGCTTCAAAGAGCACGAAGTTGACATTAATAGCCCCATTTTGGCCAGCCCAAGAGTGGTTCATGGAGGTACTGGAGTGGATAGTGGACTTCCCCAGATCTCTTCCAAACAGACCAGATCTACTCAGACAACCCCACTTCGAGAGGTTTCATCACAACCTCCCAGGTCTCGCTCTGACTGCCTTTCGACTATCGAAAGACTTGTCAGAGCGAGGGGCTTTTCTCGCAAAGCTGCGGGCTCTATCGCTCGAGCCCGCAGAGCTTCGACGAGAAGAGTATACCAATCGAAGTGGGAAGTCTTTAGGAGGTGGTGTAAGAGTCAGAAGCTGTCCTCCTCCAGTACCTCTATAGTTAATATTGCCGATTTCCTCCTCTTTCTGAGAGAGGAATCACACCTATCTGTCTCAACAATAAAGGGATACAGAAGCATGCTGTCTTCAGTATTTAGAAATCGAGGGCTAGAAATTGCAGACAACAAAGATCTACACGATTTAATTAGATCCTTTGAAACTTCAAAGCAGCAACTCCTAGAACACCTAGTTGGAATCTGGACGTGGTCCTGAAATTCCTTTCCTCGGATAAATTCGAGCCTTTACATCTGGCTTCCTTCCGCGACGTCACTAGGAAATGCTTATTCCCTGTTGTCTCTCGCTACAGCCAAAGAGGACGAGCGAATTGCACGCTCTGGATTCCACAGTGGGGTTCAAAGGAGATGCTGCCATCTGCTCGTTGCAGACAATGTTTCTGGCGAAGAACGAAAACCCGTCAAAACCTTGGCCCAGAAGCTTTGAAGTAAAAGGTTCTATCAACCTCGTAGGCAGAGAGACAGAGAGGTCTCTCTGTCCAGTGAGAGCTCTTATATTTTATTTAGAGAGGAAGAGACAGATGGGAGCTTGTCAACAAGGTCTTTGGTGTGCTGTAAAGAACCCCAAAAGACTCATGTCCAAAAAACGCCTTGGCCTTCTTTGTGAGAAGCGTAATTACGGACGCACACAAGAACTGCTCGGAGGAATCCTTCGGTCTTCTAAAGGTTAAGACCCATGAGGTGAGAGCAGTAGCAACGTCTTTGGCGTTCAAAAGAATATGTCTCTTAAAAATATCATTGAGACTACGTATTGGAGGTGCATTCAGTGTTTGCATCTCATTATCTGAAGGATGTTGAGAGTGACTTATGAGAAGTGCTTCTCTCTAGGTCCATTTGTATCAGCAGATACAGTGCTGGGTCTTGGAGCAAAGACTGATCCTTAAAATATTTTGATTTTATCGTACATAAACCCTCTTGTCAGATATGTGCTTGGTTTTCTATTAGCAAGCTCACGGATGTCGCACGGGAGCATAGTGTCATTGCTGGTAGGGGATCAAGGGTATGTATGGCTAGTGGGGGGGGTACAAAATTTTTTTTTGTATATTTTGTATAATGAACGTGTAATTATGTTTCGAGTTTTTGGTTGTTTGTAAGGAGTTCGGGGATAACTCCTTGCAATCTTAGAACTAACATGGATGTTAGGATCAGTGATCGGGATCGGTGTTGTGCTCCTTGAACAAGGTGTATTGTCATGTTAGTGGAATAGCACCCAATGACAAAGGCCTTTAGGCTCTGCCGAGTAAGTGGATAAGACCCCCATTGGCAGACCCACAAGAACTCTTAGCCATAGATCAATATCTCGCTGAGGCTCTTGAGGCTAAGCAGACTCCAAGGCAGTAGCCGCGAAGTCTTCAGCCTAATAAGGTAGGAACCAAGGTTTATTAATACCTACAACATATGTTGTTTACCTGTCTATTTCAGTAGTTAGCTGTCTCTTACCCACTACCAATGGGTGCTAATCAGCTAAGTATATATCTGGCAGGGAAGTTGAATGTATAAAAATGATATTGTCATGTTACAATAAAGTTTTATACATACTTACCTGACAGATATATACGATTAATGGCCCACCCAGCCTCCCCGCAGGAGACAGGTGGAAGAGAAGAATTCGATTAGAAAACGGGAATGGGTTCCTAGTCCTGCACCACCCAGGGCAGGGCGGTAGATCACCTGACCTACCGGTAGCGTGTGCCGCGAAATTTGAAATTCTGTCGGAGACGACGGAGTCTATAGCTAAGTATATATCTGTCAGGTAAGTATGTATAAAACTTTATTGTAACATGACAATATCATGTTTTAGTATTTTTATAATAGCTTTTTATTCGTGTTTCGACCTAAGTTGTAAAGGTTTTAAGGGTCTACCGATTATTGAAGGAAGAAATCAGTCATAAGAATTAAAAAGGAAGAAATCAGTCATAAGAATTAAAAGAAACTTTATTTAATAAGATTAATACTGGTCTCAGTATTGGCAACACCTTGGAAAGTTTTGTTAAAAAAAACTGAAAACTTACTATGCGTAGAAATAATATATAACAAATATTATTAGTATTTTTTGTTTTGGTCTTATTTCTTTTACGACTCGATTTTGACAGAAAGGATTTGAAAATATTTAAGATTTTTATACAGTTGAAAAATAAAACCCTATTAGTATGAAATAAAGTTAACTAAAAAACCTGCTGTGATCAGTTGTTTTTATGATAATTATATCTCGCCTGGTTTGGCCAAAGTGCGTCAACATTGGGAATAAATTCTCTTTCTATGAATAGAAATAAAACTGGACGGGGAAAGCTGCTATAATTTGTTGTTTATATAATTTTATGTATTTGCTATTTTGACTGATATTTTTAAAAACTGTGGAATCACCTGCAATATTTATGAACCATAATTATGGCAGTAGCTCTCTCTCTCTCCTCTCTCTCTCTCTCTCTCTCTCTCTCTCTCTCTCTCTCAACAGTGCCGCCAAATATTTAGAGATCTGAACCGCACCTGACGTCAGGAAAGCGCACAGCTTATATTCACAGTTTATTCAGGAAAACGGTTTTTCGTCCGGCGTTTTTAAAAACTGAACGAAAAATGAAATGAACGCCACCGCCGTTGTTTGGAACCTGTCAAAATGTGACGCCGGTTTTTGCTATTGTTTTCCGGATCATATTTTTATGATTTTGTCTATCTCCCCCCTCTACCCCTCTCTTGGTATTTACCGCCATACCGGTACGCCCACCTTTTCCCGGTATTCACCCTTCCTTCCCCGGTACTCCCCTTCCCGGTACTTCTCCCCCTCCCCAGTCCTCCCTCCTCCCTTTCCTGGTATTCCCCTTCCCGTTACTCCCCCCTCCCTCCCCGTACTGTCTCCCTTCCCAGTACTGTTTCCCCTTCTCGGTACTCCCCCCTCTCGGTACATCCCCCATCCAAGTGCTCTCCCCCTCCCTATATTTCCCTCGCCTCCCTGCATATCCCCCTCCCCCCGGTACTCTCCCCCTCCTGGTATTAATCCCCTTCCCGGTTATCTCTCCTCATGGTACCCCCTTCCCAGTCTTTCCCCGCCCCCACTCCCCGCCTCCACCCGGCGTCGCTGGAATTAATGGTGCTTTGCGGTTAACGATGTGCCGTTTTTACCGATTTTATTGTTTATTCCGCTAAATGAGAGGGATTAACTGTGGACTCCATGGCGCTATAACCCCTGATATATATAGGGTTCTGTATGTATAATCCGGCGGCGGAGACAGACGATGGTATGGCTTATTCTTTTCGGTGAGGTTTGTTAGTGTGCACACGTGTATACGTGTGTGTGTGTGTGCGTTTAATTATCTAGGTTAGCGAAACATGGAATGTAATTTTTTTCTCATGTACGAAATGTATTGAATAGTCTAGTTTGAATATAACATTCACAATTCATTTTCTTTGGACGTTTGCAAACACCATTTTCTAAAGTTAATTTTGTAAATTGATTCAGTTTTTGGACCTCAGCGACCCTGTTGCATGTATGCAATAGCACTTCTGCATTTCATCTGAATTTACCTAATTGCACGCGTCCGTCAATTCTTACGCGTATATTGTATTTATTCTCCAGTATACGCAAATCAGCCTTCGATCAGTTCGCTAGGAGTTTGTCTTAGCACCAACGTGGAATAGTTTGTCCAGTGCAGTTGTGGAGTCTTCTGATCTCCAAGTGTTGAAACGAGGAGCAAATTCATTCCTGCTCTCTCGTGGTGACGTCTCCTGAATTTCAGTTGTATCGGCTTTGTTTCGTATTCCCTCACATTTATTGATATATCACCTTTCCCTACACCTTGTCTCACGCAGCAGGGCTGACATCCCTTTGGAGCCCCTTTGGGTTTATATATAGTCTGTAGACTCCGTCCTTAAGCGTTTTTAGCTGAAGATTTAAAAAAAAAAAATCTGATTTAGGGACTGGTCTTTGGACGGCTTGTGAGATCACTCTTATTTTCGTAGGTGTTTCTTGTGTTGTTATTTGGGAAGACTTTCCTTATGTATTAACGTTTTTTAATGATCTCTAACAATCTTATGCTCTGCAAATTGTAATAAGAACAATTTGCCTTGGTCAGGGATGAGTTTTTGTACACACACACACACACTTACACACACACACGGCATAGCGATTATAGATTCATCTTCTTAATTCTAAGTACTACATACGAAAGGACCACATTTAATCATTGTATTTCACCAATCAGCAAAGATAATACAAAGGGAAGTCTCTCTCTCTCTCTCTCCAATGTCATCTCGTCTCTCTCTCTCATCCTCCTTCGTCTCCATCTTCTCTCTCTCCCTCTCTTCTCTCTCTTTCTCGCTCATTCTTTTGTGGACACAAGCAAGCTATTGCCTAATGCCATTAAAAAGTGAGTCAGCCATGAGCTTAGTATGAATTATTCAGCCTTGTAATTAATATAGGTTGGAAGCTCGGGGTAATTATGTTCATATAATGAGAGGCATCATTTTAATAAATGGTCTGCATTTTTCCATGACATTGAAGAAACGCATTCATTGAATTATTTAGAATCATAGGCAGTCACCTTTAGTGAGAGGCGTTTGTTCCTTCTGATTGCCTTGCCTATATATATATATATATATATATATATATATATATATATATATATATATATATATATATATCATTCAAGTTACAAATGTCCTTTTAATCATATTTAACCGAAGGGCGGGGAATTTTTAGTTGATAATTAATTTCGTCCTCCCAATTGAGGGACGAAACCAACCGTCCAAGTGGACGGGGACGGGACAAATCAGGCGGCCTGAGTGACGTTATCGAGTCGGCCCCAACAGGGATAATTATATTATATATTATTAGAGATAATTATATATATCATATTATATAATATATGTATATAAAATTATAGATATTACATATATAGATATGTATATATATATATTATATAAAATAATATATAATAATATATATTATAGATATTATATTATATATATATATATTTATTATGTGCATATTAAGATACAAATGTCCTTTAATTTAAATCCAATTCGCTCTACCTCCGGGGGTTAAATATTATTTTCATTTATGTTAAACCTAAGGGTGAATTGTTTTTAGGCTGACAATAAGTTTTTGGTTCCTCCCGTGGAGGATTCAAAAACCAGCGGGGACAGGACAGAGGAGGAATCAGGACTGCAGTGACATATCAACTCGGCCAACATGATGAATATATGAATAAAAGGGAAAAATTCACGAAGGGAAGTGAAATAATGGAGTAACTGCTGCGAGGCCTTTCGACTCTGCTTATTAAAGGACGAGAATCGTAAGGCAAAATCCATCGCGGATTTTGCCTTTTTTATGTCTATGTGTGTGTGTGTTTTTTTTTCCTGACTCAAGCCAGGTCCGAAATCCAGTCTTTTGAATGAGAGTCCAGCGCGTTAGCATTTTGGTCGCACAAGCCCTAAAAGTAGTTGGAACCAAAGTATAATAGTACTACGTACCTGAGTGTTTTCCCGGTAGGCGCCTATTGTCCAACATACCAGCGAATTTTCATAAAAGAAGTTGGTAGCTAACTCCTGCGTACCTGAGGTTTTTTTCCCAGCGAATTTTACACAACTTCCCGACCCAGCAGCGAACGAATTTCCAACGTTCCCTTCGACTCATCCCTTCACCGTGATATATGATGGAAATGAACATATGGGAACGTGTTTATTTGAAATAATTTTCTGACTCACATCGGGGTGTGTGTTTTTGTGTGTGTGTGAAAGATGAGAAGTGACTTGGAATGTGTATGGAGTCCAAGGTGGAAATGTTAAAGTGATTGTTGAGCCAAACCTCATTTATAGAAGTGGAGTGTGGATGTTGATTGTTAATGTAAGAGAAAATTTTACAGTCTTTGAGATGCACTGCTATTGCAGCATATATAGGGTAAGAAAAAAATAGAGAGTAAGAAATATGGAGATGACTAGAAGTGGTAAAATGGTGACTGTAGGTGGAACGATAGATCTGAAGATTTTGGGAAGACCTAGTCATGTGGAGAGAAAGGAGAGCGATGAGTTTGTGCAGAAAGTAGTAAGAGGAAGAAAAAGAAGCAGACCTACTAGAATGTGCCCGATTAGAGGAAGCCAAAGAGGTGTTAGAAGTTCGGAAGCACGTGTAATAAAGATGTAGATGGCGCCTTGTGTTTGGGGGTTTCGATGCATTGCTAATGAGCATTATTTGTAGGTGCATGATACGGCTGGTGCTGTGGAAGAGTTTCTGCACTGGGGGTTTATCCACGATTTAGGAGCTAAGTAGAATGCATGTATACATGTAGATATACTGTGCACATACAAATAAATGGGAGCACATATATTATTTATATATATATATATATGATATATATATATAGATATATCTATATATATATATATATATATTATATATATATATTTACGTTTATATATGCGCAGAAGCTAGGTAATATGTCCTTCCTCTAAGTAAATGGGATAACAAATCCATCAATGATGTACAAAAATCCTTCTGAGTTTTATAAAATAATTAGATATATATTTAGATAAGAAATATAATAATAGTATAGTATATATATATATATACAATGCATACATACTTGCATACAATACATATATAAAGTAATCATATTCTGAAATGTGTAAGTATACTTACCAAGATAATGATGTTTGCAAACTGTAAATGACCGAAAATAAGAAAATTCGAAAAGACCTATGAGATAGAGGCAGGAAGAGTCAGGAGGGAAAACGTACTCACATCATTAGACAGAACGTAAGTGTAAACACGAGGCGAGAGAGCAAAGGCGGCCAACGCCTATCGTAAATCCAGGCACATCAGTAATAAACCGAGGTTATGACGTCCCTAGCATTGTTAGCAAGCCGTCGGCTTCTCGTGCACGTCGCGGAGACTTAATCTAAGGCCATGGGGGGGCGGAATCCCTTTGAAGGACGAGGGTATTTCGTTGCTCTTTTTCATCTTGGATGAGGGGAACTGTGTAAGGGCTTCCGGGTGATAGAGTGAGGGCGTTCAGATAAATGGGAGAGCGGGAAGTGCTTTTTGCTTGGCTTGATCTCAGTCAGTGCCAAACGCATGATTGGGGCGGAAGTGCCCGGGGTCCGAGGCTTTCGGAGACTGAAGGGCAGTGAGGGTCGTGGTATTGGTTGATGGAGCCAAGGAAGTTTTAGTAGGAATAATTGTAGCAACATGTTTCTATGTGTAACAGTTTTCTGCTTTTAAACGTTACATTTGTAACCTTATCTAAAACTTTTACTACCATTAAATTTCCGAAGCTTAGATACGAATTTAATAGTCTTCTCAGTAGTTGAAAAGGCCAGTAGTGTTTATTCGGACATTCGATCTTATACAACACTTAATAGTATTCCTAAAACAGTGTTGGTGATTATGGTACATTGTTATTTGTGCCCTTCTGTAGGGCACAAATTTTAACACGTTTGCTGGGCCTCTCTCTCTCTCTCTATGTCGTTTCGTATCGTTTCTTTGCTCGGTCGATGAACCAAGCAGTGGATTATGTACCTTGTTTCTTATTCGACTGTTGTGGGACGCAGCGGTCGTGTACATGAGAGAGAGAGAGAGAGAGAGAGAGAGAGAGAGAGAGAGAGAGAAGCACAACAGACGTGTCAAAATATCCGCATAGATAATTTAATTGAAAAATGGATGACCTCGACGTGGAAATTTGACTGGGGTGAGCCACTCCAAAGATATTCGTAACATTCCTTGTTTACCTAAACTGAACGGTTTTGAATGTCGGCTTTGCTACATTGTATCATAACATATTTAATTATTTAATTGATTATGCTAATATTTTAACCAGCTCTAAAACAAATCTTTCAATTATTCTCTAAGGAAAGTTATTTTGCTATTATAATTTGGCCTGTTTAAGATTAAATCATAACGGAAACAAAACGTATTAGAGCTTCTGGTAAACATTTTTCATGAATTCAGGCTATGGAAATCTGAAAGCTAAAAGTAATTTTGACGAATGGTTTTATATATATATATATATATATATAATATATATATATATATATAGATATATATATATATATATATATATATATATATATATATATATATATATATATATATATATATATATATATATATATATATATATGAGTAATTGATCACATCACCGTGATTCATATAATTTATTCGAGCTACAAATGTCCTTTAATATCTAATCCGCTCTACCTCGGAATTAATATATTTCCATATATGTAAACCGAAGGGGAATTTTTTTAAATAGATCTGAGAGAGAGAGAGAGAGAGAGAGAGAGAGAGTTACAAGTAGTTACAAGGATTGGGATGTCTCAAAGACTTGTTAGTCCATCCGAGGAGACATCGTGTGCCCTCTTATCTGTAGGAGAAGGTTTTACTGTTCATTCACAGAGAGAGAGAGAGAGAGAGAGAGAGAGAGAGAGAGAGAGAGAGAGATGAGGTCTGATAAGACTGAAGGAGGAAACAGAGGCGACGTCGTGGAACAGACTAGATAGATTTGCAAGAGAGAGAGAGAGAGAGAGAGGCCAAAGGTCAGGCGGTGGATTTTGGCTAAGGGGCCGTTCCAGTTTATTTACTCCTTCCAGGAGATAACGACTGGAGGATATTTTCTTCTTTTTCTTTTTATCTTTCTGCCTCATCTCCCTGTGCGGTAAAACGTTTATGTAAGGGCGTGCTGTACGGTAGTTTTTTTTTTTTTCTTTTGTGCGCATGCGTGATACTCTAGATTTTATACCATCTACTTTCGCACATTTCCTGTTTCTGATGAGTAATTTTTTATCGCATTATCCTTCTTGCTTAGTCTTACATCCTTTCCTTCTATTTATATTTTTATGTCGTTTATCAGTTGTTCCTTTGTCAATTATTTCAGATGTAATCTGTTTTACGAAATGAGATTTAGCCTTGACGCCAATGGATAATTAGATATAGGTTTGAATTAATCTGTGAATGTTAATGAGTTTTTTCTGGAACCACTGAATCAAGAGAAACATCATATTGGTGAAGAATTTTGTATATTATATATATATATATATATATATATATATATATATATATATATATATATATATACATAATATACATAATTCTTCACCAATATCATGTTTCTCTTGATTCAGTGGTTCCACACAATTAATCTCATCTTGTAAACCAGATTATATCTGAAATACTTGGCAGAGGAAGTGCTAATAAACAATATGAAAAAAAAAAATTAAAAAAAGGAACTACTTTTAAGCAAGAAAGATATTAATATAAAAAAGTCAATAAAAAGAAAAAAATTTGAATACAGCACGCCCTTACCTAAACGTTTGAGCGTACATGGAGATGAGGCAGAACGGAAGGAAAAGAAGAAAATATCTTCCAGTCGTTATCTCCTGGAAGTAGTAAATAAACTGGAACGACCCCTTAGCCAAAATCCACCGCTTGACCTTTGGGGTCTCTCTCTCTGGTCTGTTCCACAACGTCGCCTCTGTTTCTTCCTTCAGTCTTATCAGGTTCTGTACTTATAACTTCCCAGAGAGCAGTTTCATATCCTTTTTACGTCAATACAAGGCAGGAGATGCACCATTTGTAACTATATATATATATATATATATATATATATATATATATATATATATATATATATAAATATATAATATATAAATACACACACACACACACACACACACACACACATATATATATATATATGTATGTATGTATGTATGTATGTATGTATGTATATGCAAGTTGCAGTCAAGCATTCCATTGTCAGTGAAAGACGAAAGTTCTAAAGATTACGGAAGAAGGAAAAGGAGAACAGTGTGACGTCACGCTTTTCTATCTTCTCATGTTCTTTCCTACAGATCTCACTAGTCCGGTATATAGTGGATCTTCAGGAAAAAAGAAAAGAACATAAAAGAGCCAATATTTTAATGTCTTTTTATTCAGCATGAGGAATGATGAACCTTATTCTTCAAGTCAAGTCTATGCTAAAAGCGATGACATTGTTCGTGTATACTATTTTTATGAAGTTCTTTCATGATCACTAAGGTATATTTCTTGAAAATATAGCGGTAATTTATTTCTAGTCTCTGCAGTGATAGCAATATAAAGCCTTATTTTCTTTGAGCATACGTAGTGCTTTCAATTTAATCTCGGTTTGAAAACTTCCACAGTATTTACTGTTTTCATGCACCGACAGAGGACGCTCAGCAGCACGTCGAACCTCCCACGACCATTGTGACACTTTCCTCTGTACTTTCTGTTACCTCTTTCACAACATCAATCCAGCCCTTTCTGTGTCTTCTCTGTGTCTTCCCCTTCTTCAGAATTATGTTATGCTCTTGTTACTAACTTGTCGCTCTCCATCCTTTCAACATGGCCGAACCATGTCAAAACTCAATTGTTTTAATTTTAATCTTCGCTTCCTCACAATTGTCTCGATTTCTAGATTTAAACCCCCGAGGGTCCCTCGGAAGGAAGATAAGGTTTGGAAGGGGGTAAATAGTGGGGTGAAAGATACCAGAATACGATCATTCTGGGATTTCCAGATCGCCACCTTTCCTTAAGGTTTTTTTGCTTTGGGTTAGCGATTTCATCAATCGTTTGCAGGCAAATTCATTTAAAAGGCTTCATTCACCTGCTGTCATACTTAATAATATTGACACACGGGTCTCGCGAATGTGAAAATTGCCCATCTGATGTCTAAGCCAGACCCTTACGACACTCCTGATTGGCTGTTGATAAGCCAATCTCAGGGCTGGAAACTCTCAGTCTTTCTCGAGAGTTCACATATGCAGGATCTATGTTCCGCCTCTCCTGAGGGATACGTTTTTCAAAAGTATCTCTCAGGACAGGTGGAACATACATCCTGCCTATGTGAACTTTCGAGAGAGTGTGAGAGTTTCCAGCCCTGTGATTGGCTTATCAACAGCCAATCAGGAGCGTCGTAAGGGACTGGCCTGTAGACATCAGATGCACGGTTACTGTGAATCTACTATAGTTCGTCTCATTCTTCAGCGTTGAGAAAGTCTTGGTCAACAATTTCACACAGAAAAATCATTATACATCGTAAGTGTTTATGCAAACGTTTCTTTCTTTATATTTATAACTAACCTGTTGCGTATTTTCGTTCATGCTTATATCTGCTGTACAATGTACTACACACCGGTCTTCGTTACTGTATAGATGTGACGCTGGTTTGTCTACAGAGATAGCAAGCTGACCCATGCATGCTGTCTAAGTGTGTTGGAACCTGTACTTATTGTTCTGTTTTTGTCTACGCTTCTTAATTACTATGACTGAATATTATTATCATGATCATCAATATGGTCACTATTATATTGGTGTTTCTCATTGCAGGTATGTGTGGGGGACTTCGAGCTGTTTGGAAAGCTGTGAAGATGCGCGAGGAGCCTAATGTATCAATTTAAGAATCAGCATTGGTACGTCATACGTTTGTGCTCTCTCTCTCTCTCTCTCTCTCTCTCTCTCTCTCTCTCTCATGCAGATATTTCGTATTATACGTATTCAATGTGCCCAACACAATTCCATTCAATTGCAATTTCATTGCATGCATAGAATTTGCCAGTTAGCAGGACAATGCTTTTATGATTTTCTCCGAATCTGTCATCGTAACCTTTTATGATTGGAATCCCTGATATAAACGTTATATAGCTGGAAGCCCGTGAAGTAAATTTCCTTTTTAATTTCATTCCCTTCCTGCGTGATTCATCGACAATAATAATGTACTGGAGTGATAGCCCGTTTCAAGTATATTGGGTCGTTTCGTCTAAATACGCTTTATATGCGTTGCTGCCAGCAGGAGAAGTTTACAACAATAAGTGACATATTAGAAAGATTTCGTAGTAAGGTTGATTTGCATATCAGTGCACATTTTCTGTTTAGATAATCGGCGTATGATTTTGGTAAGTCGAAGCTTCGATTTTCGTTTGTAGTGTTTCTCATACAGTGATTGTCCCGGGGCATGGTAAAATGTTGTATTTGCCGTGTTTATTACATGTTGTTATGAATGGTCGCATTTATTTGCATTGGTTGCAAGGGTGATGGTTAACCAGGCGTTGTGTAGAACCTTATTATTATTATTATTATTGGTCATATGTAAACATGAATATACTAGTTTCTGAAGAGATAGAAGAGCTATAGATAAAAGACCTATACATAAAGTCATATATTTAAAAGAATAATTTTAATAATAATTGAATATTATTATGTGTTAATATTCATATACTCCAGTGCTCAAAGCAGCTCGGATAATACTTTTCCAATTGTAATTTAGTCCAAAATAAATGGTGTCATCACAGGATGCTCAGATGTTTTTCTTAACCACAACTTGCACTTGCTCGGAGGCTGTTGAGCAGCCAGACTGCGCCAGGAGCAAGAGCTTTTGCTGGCATAAGTCCAACTCCGCTAACAGCTTCTTTAAGGTCGTCAGAAACATTTTCAGATTATCATCATCATTGTCGTCACGGGGCCTCTTGGCGTCCATCGCCTTCATTTTGGTGCTCCGATTTAAAAAAAATATTTTTGATCTTAAATGATCAAACCGTCTTCCTTCTCAAGTTTTCAAGACTAGCTTTGGGTATAATGATGTCGCATTTGCTGCCGTTGGTGGCATAGTATCTCTAGTTGAATCCCTGCTATATTCACCCGAATTTGTCTGACCCTAGATTTCATAATTGCGTGGTGGTTAACTGAAATTATTTCATAAGTATAACTCTTGGATTATGATTTCTAGCTCTGCAAAAGTATTAACGATGCTGCTCTAGGAACTGTTGGTGCTTGAAGATATTAGATTTCATCTTTATTCATATTTACGATTCATTTACAATTTTTTACTTAAATTTGGACTGGAGGTTTTTATAAGTGTAACTCTTGGATTATGATTATTGGTTTGCAAGAGTTTTTAACTAATCTGTGCTTGGAACTATTGGTACCTAATGATATTAGATGCTGTCTTTATTCATATTTACGATTCATTTGATATTTTATGGATATCATCAATATTAAATTGAGTTAATCTCGGCAAAAACGAAAATAGATCGAAAGTCCCGTGGAATGCCGTGACCTCGTCATTCCGTGAAATCTTGAAAGGATAGATTCAGACGGATTCCTTGGCGGGGTAATTAATTACGGCGAATGGAGAGCCCCAACCTCATCGGGATTGGTCATGTCAAAGGATTAATCGTGCCAATCTTATTGACTGGAAGGTTGACAATGAGGGGATTTTGGGATTGTTCGGTCGAGGGGATTTGGGATTTGGGGATTGTTCATTCCGGTTATGAGGAGGGAGTTCCTTGCGTCTTGGGCAGCTGTACAATACTTCTCGAGGGATTTTATGTCATATGTTCGTCTCGGTAAATGTATGAGGTACTAGAGAGGTGAGGAGGTAAGAGGGAAATGAGTGAGGTAAAAAGACAAGCACTGAGGTAAAAATAAGAAGGAATGAGTTAAAATGGAAACGAACTGGTGTCTCAATAAAGTTGGTAAAATTTTGTCAAAGGAAAAGTGTTGCAATAAAGGGAAAATAATACATAAGAGATTTTGGGTACTTCTTGTTTGTGTTAGAGCCACATAGACCCTCTTTTATGTGGGCGCTGGTGTGCCATGTTTGTTGTATGCTTTCAAGACAAATAGACAAGCTTGCATTACATCATTACATGCAAACATATATGTATATATATGTGTGACTTTTAACTTCAGCTTTGTTAATTTTTGCCGCAAAATGAAGGTTTGGGCTGTTCTTTTTCCGTACCGCCGGGTGTTTCGCTTCTTACTGGTAGCAGCAGACCTATGTGGGGTAATTTTCTCTGATTTTCATATTTTTGAGCCATTGGGTGATTCAGCAGAGGTTTTTTATAGAATCATCGTTACTCAAGGGCAGTTCCACTCCACTTGTTTGAGTGAGAGGTCTGCTGCTGCATTTTTGAGCCTTGCCGATATCAGCCCCTTTGTCTGCTTTGTGCTAGATGCATAAAATACTGCAGCTTACCCAGCTCCGTTACTGCCAGCTTCCTGTGGCCGTTTCGCAGCAGGACAATATCCAGCGATTTGTCATCTGTGTCTGCTGCCCTTCTGAGTCCTGTGCTGCATGAAGGCGCAGGTGCTGTCATCACTCAAGGTGAGTTTACACTGGGCTTCACCGCACGCTGCATAAGTAAGACTCATCACCAAGTCCTCCCAAACTCTTGTTAGCCCCACTTACAGGACTGCTCATCAAGACTCACGCCACACCACTAACTCACCTTAATGAGCAGTCCAGTAGGCTGGGCTGACAAGAATTTGGGAGGAGTTGGTGATGAGTCTTACGTATGCAGCGTATAGCGTGGGCTTTGATCACGGCGTTCACTTCTGTAGCAGCTTTCTTCGGACCTCTTCACTGTTGTAGAGCGTTACAGCGCCCATAGGAAGACTTACTTACGGTAAGCGCGCATACTAAAAGTTATTTTCATTGACGTTTGACACTGTGTGGTGTTACAGACACTTCGAGCTGCTGTTGGTAATTGGCAGAATCATCAACTTCAAGTGCAATCTGCCATGTTAGATGTGCCGTTTTGTTCAAGCTTTTGTTATTAATGTAAGTTAGGTTTTGGCGTTTAATTGTTGTAAGTTAGGAATAAGAGTTTTTTCTTCTTATCATTGCCCTCTACGGTCGTGAGCTTGTTTTATTTCTCCCTCTATGGCTGTCCATCCTGTCGGTATATGTGTTAGCGTAGGCGAATGGGGAATGCTTGTGGTCTAGCCCTAACGGTCATTTATCGGCTGTCTTTAGTTCCCTAATAAATATTGTTATTTTGATGTTTTGTCTTTTCTTGTTCCTCTTTGAGTTTACAGTGTTTTGCTGAGGATCCTGACTCCTTGGTTTTTGAAGTCTCGACTTCCCTTTGAGAATGTGCCTATGAGAAGTGTTTCTTTAAGGGAGGAGTCAAGTCCCAGTTGCTTTTGATGATAAGGCTGGGTATCTATGCAGTTTGAATCTGATATATATTGCGCTTATACACGAGATTTGTGTAGAGGAGATACCCTATGGTGGGTCCAAGGCTCTGAAAGTTTGTTCGTTACATTTGAATCTGATATATATTGCGCTTATACACGAGATTTGTGTAGAGGAGATACCCTATGGTGGGTCCAAGGCTCTGAAAGTTTGTTCGTTACATAGAAGTCTTGATAAGCCTATTATTTAAGTGATTCAGAGGGACCAATAGGCCATCTTAAATCAATATATATATGTGTGTGTGTGATTGTACCTACACAGACCATTGTTAATCTAGTCATTTAGGGAAAATCCAAGCTGGAATCCCATGAGTTGGGAAAAGCCCGTGATACATCGAGATAAAAAATAAATAATTCCCACAATTCCTGAAGAAAAAAACAATTCTCGCAATTTCCGATTCCCAACGTTCCTCTGGAATGTCGGCGTTTCCAAGTTTCTTCCTGGATATGGAAGTTCGTACATGTTGCAGTCTGTTGTTCAGTTTTGGCTTAACTTTAAGACATTTTATTGTTATACGTCCAGATTGGTGTATCAATTTGAGCATCTTGCTCTAAACCTTTATAACCCATCCACCTTGATCTTTGTAAGATGACCATTTTAGAGTGCTTTGGCATTTTCAACCTTCGGTTAACATATATGGAAAGATATTAATTTCGAGGTATACCGAATTGGATATTAAAGGACATTTGTAGCTTAACTTAATGCATATATTATATGAATAACAGTGATATGATAAATATTCGTGTATATATATATTATAATATATATATATTATTATTATATATATAGACAATATAATATAGATATATATATTATATTACACACACACACATCAACACACACAACACACACACACACATACACACACACACACACACACATTATATATATATATATATATATATATATATATATATATATATATATATATATATATATATATAAATAATAACCGAGATTAGAATCTGATCTCGGTATTTATTAAAAGGTAGCAATGAACCAGAACAGAAGACAACTGGCAACAACCCCCCCCTCTCTCTCTCTCTCTCTCTCTCTCTCTCTCTCTCTCTCTCTCTCTCTCTCTCCACGGCACACCTCCCCCCTCCATTACCTGAGGCAACTAAATCAGACACGTGAGCTTATAAAAAATAACATTTATTTAAGAACAAAGCATTAGCTAAATAAACCCAGGTTCTTAACAAAAAGATTAAATGAATGATTGAACTCAGATAGCCCATTCCATATTCCCCAAAATAACCAACATCATTTTAGTCATGAAACTGGAAAAGTCACAATAGTCTCTATAGTAACACCATGACACATTATTTAAGTCAGTTCCCCTTTCTCCGGAACTGCCTGTTAGAAGACAGGAGAACACCTCGATAAGCACAAGATTAAAATCAAAGATAATATGAGATAGAACATCTTTGAAATAAATATTCAAATACAATCCAGCCACATCTTTTGGCCAAAATAAAATATGCTTACCCATTCAACACAGTATTCACAACACTTCTCTAAAAACACCTTTGCAGAAGCCATCTTGGCTTCTGCCGCCTCAGTAATGATCTATCCCCATGGTAATGCCACACATCATTATGTAGGGAAAAGCTCGCACACACGTACGAACTCACACACAATGTTCACGCCCCAGGAACTGCCTAGAACCAGTTACATAAGTCACCTCTGCGACCCGCCCATAGCAACAGGACATGCACAGACCTGCACGTACAGCAACTTTGATATCACACCGCTCGAGGAAGGATGCGTTAGCACTTCTAAGGCTTGTCACTCGGACCACTGTCTCTAAGGAAGTTAAATGACTCCACATTCTAAGAAAGTCACAGCACATCACATTACAAGGATATATTAAAGATATTATCTTAGCAAATCCCTCTTTCATATAACATATATATACATATACCAGCATGTTTCTTTTCCTTACGTGACCGAAAGATAAGGTTGAAAATTCCCAAGCGTCCTAAAATGACCTTCATGCAAAGTTGATAATGGATGGGCATAAAGTGCAAAGTGTAGTTTTCGAGTCAGACGCTTCAGTTGATGCACCAATTTGGAAATATTACAATCAATTATCCCGAAGTGAAGGAAATTTAAGGCTTTGAGTAAAATCTCTCTTGAAAAGTTGTGGGATGGAGAGAAGCCGAAATTTTTTATTCTGGAGTCGAAAAATTCAAGAATTCCTCGAGCGTCGGCGAACTTCCGTTGGTAGGATGAAAGTTGAGAGTCGGGAATACTACTTTTTATCTCTCGTCTTTCTTTTTTTTTTTCCGTCTTCGTGGCGGAAAGCGTTCTTTTGAGGATCTTTAATGCATCCTATTTTCTGTCTTTTTTTCACTCGTTCTCTCTTCGATTTTGCATTTGTCTTTTATCTGTATCTTAATATCTAATATCGTTTCCGTCAATATTTTATGCCCCTTACGTATCTCTCTACTTTTCCTCGGGTACACTCCAACTCTCTCTCTCTCTCTCTCTCTGCACAGTCTCACCCTGTTTGAATTGAATTAAAGGTTATGTTAGAATATGAGGTAAAAATTTCAGTATTTGATTTTCATAAAATAGCCAATTTACTTTAAGCTTTCCTTTCCTCTTCATTTGGTCTCCGTCTGGATGTGTAAATAAGAGTCAATCAGTAGTGGTCAGGTTGCATCATTATCCCCTGATATCGGCGTTTTCGGACACACATACACACACACACACACACACACAAACTCTCAAATATGAAGTGCCTGAAGCCAGGCACACACACATAGAAGAGGTGCACATTAGTACTGACAAGATTGTTGACAATAAGATCTCGTTTCTGTCCAAAAAAAGAATAAAGTGGTAATTCATATATTTCATTTGCCATTGACTGATATGATTATGAACACACACACACACACACACACAACCACACACACACACACACATATATATATATATATATATATATATATATATATATATATATATATATATATATATATATTTATATGTGTGTGTGTGTGTGTCTGTGTCTGTGTGTGTATTAGGGAAGTCTTGCAAGTAGTGTTCTACTACTCATTCAGAAATAATTGCTAAATATATTTCCCAAATCCTTCGAAGTTTAGTGTTAAAGGGTAGTTTTGGACTGGGTCATTTCCTGAGAGGTTTGTTTACTTTAATTAAGGGAGGTTCGTTGTGTAGTTTTCTTTTTTTCTGTACTGTGTTGCTGAACGTACGTCAGTATTTGTTTAATTTTTCCCAATGCCACCGCGACTTCGTTCCCATAACGGGAGATAGTGTTATCATTGCAATTCGCGCGGTGCACTGTAGGCGTTACTAAAAGGTGTTTACAGCATCCCCTCGGCTTCTAGCTGCACCCACATTTTAACCTTTTACTTTATTCCTATTGCCGGTTCGTTTCATCAATCTTGCTGTTCAACATCTCGAACTATTAGTTATGAGAGCAACTGTTGGCTTTTCTCGCAGTTCCACCTTTAAATCCTTGTAGTTCATCTCCTTTATTTTCTGGATCTCTTTATCTGCCTTTCCAGCCATTCCCACTCGCTTTTTCTGGCTTTCCAGCCATTCCAACTCTCTTTATCTGGCTTTCCAGTCATTCCAACTCTTTATCTGCCTTCCAGTCATTCAAACTCTCTTTATCTGGCTTTCCCAGCCATTCCCAACTCTTCTTTTAATCTGCTTTTCAGCCATATCCACTCTCTTTAGCTGGCTTTCCAGCCTTTCCACTCTCTTTTTTCTGTGCTTTCAGCCATTCCAACTCTCTTTATCTGGCTTTTCCGTCATTCCAACTCCTCTTTTATCTGGCCTTTTCCAGCCATTTCCAGCTCTCTTTATCTGCTTTCCAGCCTTTCCAAACTCTCTTTATCTGGCTTTCCCCCAGCCAATTCCAAAACTTCTTTATCTGGCAATTCCAGCCATTCCAACTCTCTTTAATCTGGCTTTTCCCAGCCATTCCCACTCCTCTTTATCTGGCTTTCCAGCCCCCATTCAACTTCTCTTTAATCTGGCTTTCCAGCCATTACTCCAACTCTTTATCTGGCATTCCAGCCATTCCAACCTCTCGTTATCACTGGCTTTCCAGCCATTCCAAACTCTCTTTATTGGCTTCCAGCCTTTCCAACATCTCTTTATCTGGATTTCCAGCCATTCCAACTCTTATCTGGCTTTCCCAGCCATTCCAACTCTCCTTTGTCTGGCTTTCCCAGCCATCCAACTCTTTAATCTGGCATTCAGCCATCTCCAACTCTCGTTATCCTGGCTTTTCCAGCCCATTCCAACTCTCTTTATCTGGCTTTTCCAGCCATTCCAACCTCTCTTTATATGGCTTCCAGCCATTCCAACTCTTTATCTGGGCCATTCCCCAGCCATTCCAGCTCTCTTTAATTCTGGCTTTCCAGCCATTCCAACTCTCGTTGTCTGGCCTTTCCCAGCCATTTGCAACTCCGCTTATCTGCTTTCCAGGGCATTCCAACTCTCTTTTTTCTGGCTTTTCCAGCCATTCCCAACTCTCGTTATCTGGCTTTCCAGCCTTTTCCACTCTTTATCTGGCATTCCGCCCATTCCAGCTCCTCTTTATCTGGCTTTCCAGCCATTCACTCTCTTTGTCTGGCTTTCCACCATTGCAACTCGCTTTATCTGGCCTTTCCCAGCCATTTCCAACTCTCTTTTTTCCTTGCTTTCCAGCCATTCATACTCTCTTTAATTCTGGGCTTTCCAGCCCATTCCAACTTCTTTATCTGGCTTTCAGCCATTCCATACCTCTCTTTATCTGGCTTCCCAAGTATTCCAAACTCTTTATCTGCCTTTCCAGTCATTCAACTACTCGTCTTTATCTGGCTTTTCCCAGCCATTCCAACTCTCTTTATTCTCCTGGCTTTTCAGCCATTTCCACTCTCTTAGCTGGCCTTTTCCAGCCATTCCCACTCACTCTCTTTTTCTGGCTTGTTCAGCCATTAACCTAACTCTCTTTTATCTGGCTTTTCCCAGTCCATTCCAACTCTCTTTAATCTGGCTTTCCAGCCATTCCAGCTCTCTTTATCTGGCTTCGCCAGCTTTCCACTCTCTTTATTCTGGCTTTCGCCAGCCATTCCAACTCTTTATCTGGCATTCCAGCCATTCCCAACTCTCTTTATCTGGTTTCCAGCCATTCCACTCTCTTTATCTGGCTTTCCAGCCTTCCAACTCTCTTTTATCTGGCTTTCCAGCCTTTCTCTTTATCTGGCTTTCCAGCCATTCCAACTCTTGTCGGCTTTCCAGCCATTCCAACTCTTTATCTGGCTTTCCAGCCTTCCAACTCTTTTTATCTGGCTTTCCAGCCAATCACTCTTTCCGTTAATCTGGCTTTTCCACCTTTCCAACTCTTTATCTGGCATTCCAGCCATTCCACTCTCTTTATCGGGCTTTCCAGCCTTCCAAACTCTCTTGTCTGGCTTTCCACCATTCAACTCGCTTTACTGGCTTTCCAGCATTCCAACTCTTCTTTTTCTGCTTTCCAGCCATTCCAACTCTCTTTATCGGTTTCCAGCCATTTCCAACTCTTTCTCTGGCTTTCCAGCCATTCCCCAACTCTCTTTATCTGGCTTTCCAGCCCATTCCAACTCTCTTTCTGGCTTTCCCAACCATTTCCAACTCTCTTTATCTGGCTTCCAGCCTTTCCAACTCTTTTATCTGGCTTCCACCATTCCAAATCTCTTTATTCTGGCTTTTCCAGCCATTCCAACTCTCTCTGGCTTTCCACCATTCAACTCTCTTTATCTGGCTTTCCAGCCATTCCAACTCTCTTTATCTGGCTTTCCAGCCA
Organism: Macrobrachium nipponense; assembly: GCF_015104395.2. NCBI lineage: Eukaryota > Metazoa > Arthropoda > Malacostraca > Decapoda > Palaemonidae > Macrobrachium > Macrobrachium nipponense. Next base: position 191,479,127 of record NC_087200.1, on the reverse strand, counting down.
TTCCAACTCTCTTTGTCTGGCTTTCCAGCCATTCCAACTCTCTTTTTCTGGCTTTCCAGCCATTCCAACTCTCTTTATCTGGCTTTCCAGCCATTCCAACTCTACTGGCTTTCCAGCCATTTCCAACTCTCTTTATCTGGCTTTCCAGCCATTCCAATTTCCATCTCGTTTATTACTCTTTTTCTGGCTTTCCAGCCATTCCAACTCTCTTTATCTGGCTTTCCAGCCATTCCAACTCTCTTTATCTGGCTTTCCAGCCATTCCAACTCTCTTTATCTGGCTTTCAGCCATTCACTCTTTCCTGTGGCTTTCCAGCCATTCAACTCTTTTTCTGGCTTTCCAGCCATTCCAACTCTCTTTATCTGGCTTTTCAGCCATTTCAACTCTCTTTTTCTGGCTTTCCAGCCATTCCAACTCTCTTTATCTGGCTTTCCAGCCATTCCAACTCTCTTTATCTGGCTTTCCAGCCATTCCAACTCTCTTTATCTGGCTTTCCAGCCATTCCAACTCTTTATCTGGCTTTCCAAGCATTTCCAACCTTCTCTTTGGTCTGGCTTTCCAGCCATTGCAACTCGCTTTATCTGGCTTTCCAGCCATTCCAACTCTCTTTGTCTGGTTTTCCAGCCATTCCAACTCTCTTTATCTGGCTTTCCAGCCATTCCAACTCTCTTTATCTGGCTTTCCAGCCATTCCTACTCTTTATCTGGCTTTCCAGCCATTCCAACTCTCGTTATCTGGCTTTCCAGCCATTCCAACTCTCTTTATCTGGCTTTCCAGCCATTCCAACTCTCTTTATCTGGCTTTCCAGCCATTCCAACTCTTTATCTGGCATTCCAGCCATTCCAACTCTCTTTATCTGGCTTTCCAGCCATTCCAACTCTCTTTACCTGGCTTTCCAGCCATTCCAACTCTCTTTATCTGGCTTTCCAGCCATTCCAACTCTCTTTATCTGGCTTTCCAGCCATTCCAACTCTTTATCTGACATTCCAGCTATTCCAGCCCCCTATTATCTGGCTTTCCAGCCATTCCAACTCTCTTAACTGGCTTTCCAGCCATTCCAACTCTCTTTATCTGGCTTTCCAGCCATTCCAACTCTCTTTATCTGGCTTTCCAGCCATTCCAACTCTCGTTATCTGGCTTTTCAGCCATTCCAACACCTCTTTTCCCATAGGGGGTTAGTGTCGTCAGTGCACCTGATGCGGTAGACTGTAGGCATTACTAAAGGTTCTTTGCAGCGTCCCTTGTGCCCCGAGCTGCAACCCCTTTCATTCCTTGTACTCTACCACCATTCATACTCTATTTCCTCCATCTCACTTTCCATCCTCTCCTTACAATTGATTCACGGTGCAACTGCTTCGAGGTTTTCCTCCTGTTACACCTTTTCACTCTCAATTTCCTTTTCTGCTCTGAATGACCTCATGATTCCAGCGTTGAATGGCCCAAAGTGCACCGGTGCTTGTCTTGACAGCCTAAACCTCATAAAATCTCTCATAAAACAACAACCACTTCGTCGATTTGACTTCGCCTGTCGAGCAAAGTATCAAGTGTTTCTTTCTGTTGGGGAGAAAAGAGAGTAAATAAATGAAACACGTATTGTTAGAAAATAAAAGGCAAATCATATTTTCGAAGCATTTTGACTCTGGGGAGTCGTCTAAGCTCCAAGTAACTGTTTTGTATCTCTCGCGTTTTTATTTATTTATTTTTTTCTCGCGAAGTTCCAATACTTTTTTCCCCCGAATTCTGTCGGTTTACAAGCCAGAGCTCAAGTTTTAAATACTTTTTGAAAGACTTGACAATGAGCATTTCTTTCGACATATCGGAAATTTTAGTTTGTGTTTGAAGTTTGTTGAAACCTCTATGGTAGTTTTAAGCCGTCATTTTTGAAGTCCCAAACAATTAGTGTATACTGTAGTTGATTTGAAGGTTGAGAATTAATATAAATTCTGTTGTAGGATTTTGTATTTGTTTATTAAAGCCAGTGTTTAAGGAGAAGGCTGAGAACTAAAATTACAATGTTGGAAAAACTTTTTTGTTTATTAAAGCTAGTTTAATTAATAGTAAGGTTGAAAATTGAAATTCCATTTTAGGAAGAATTTATTTTTTATTCAAGAATTTGATTATGAATAAGGTTGAGAATTTAAATTCCATTATAGGAAGCCTTTATTTGTTTATTAAAGCCAGTGATTAAGAATAAGGTGGATCATTTAAATTCCGTTGTAGGAAAAGCTTATTTGTTTATTAAAGCCATTATTAAGAAAAAGTGGAGACACAACTGCGTTGTTGGAGATTTAATATTTGTTAAAGCCAGTGATTAAAAATAAGGTTAGGTTGAGAATGAAAATTACGTTGTAGGGTGAATTTAATTGATTTATATTCAGCACAACCTGTGATTAAGAATAAGTTTTATCATCTCTCAAGGTTGAGGATTAAGCGTAAATCAAACTGTCTTCTAAACTCGAGTGTAAAACAAAGGCTTTGGATTATCAGTCAGTCTAGTATTCTATCAGAAATAAATTGTCTGTTGTCTGAGGCCAAGTATCAAGAGGATATTATCTTTCAGGGTCAAGGATTACAAGGATTAGGAACATTTTGTATTTTGGTTGGAACAAGGGGAAATGTCACCGTCTTTGTAGGTTATGCAGTAAAAAAGGTAGTGTAATTGAAATAAATAATCATTTTTTGTTGTCTTAGATCAACGATTAGGAATGATTTGTATTTTGGTTTGAACGAAGGGAAAAAAAGATGCTGTCTTTGTAGGTTATGTAGTAAAATTGATTGGTACTTTGAAAGTCCGGAATTCCCAGTGATTAGTAATTGATTGCACAGTTTGATTTACGATTAACTTGTACTCAAGTTAACATTTACAGGAAGTTTGCGCTGCTTGCGCGATAAGTTCCGACGAGCATTGAGTTGCCAAGGCATGTTTACGCACGCGTCTTACTGTAGTGAGGACGCATCCTTGTAGTATATCCTGCAAATGATGGGGATATCCAACTGATATCAGTGTTACGTCATTAAAGAGGATTCCGCTGATGCGAATGAAATATATACGAGTATTTGTCGGTGTAGGCAACGTCCTATGAATCCTGCTTCTGTGAACGGAAGGTTTACTTTACCAGTTGAAACTGGACGTAAAAGCCTTTATTAAGATCACGGACGGTAACGGAAATTTACATTTTGAGGAAAAGTAAAAGGAGGGATCTGTTTTTCTACCGGTGGCTTCAGAATTTCCTTCTAAGAGTGCGTGTTGTGTGTGTTCTATTAAAAAGCGTGAATACTTTTCGTGGAAGAAGTAATTATCTTGCAGATTTTTTTGGGGGGGTGGGGGCCGGATAGTTTTCAAGGTGTTTGTCACCATTGACAATTTGGAATGTAGAAAGTCTGTAGTATCTCTCCAAATTTTAGCGAAAAGTATTAGACATATTTACATTTATGTTCATTGCGCCTAAAGTAACAGTTTTCCACACCATACTCAGATCAGATCATGCATGGGCGTAATGTTTTAATGACTCCGTTCGTTTATTTCTTTGCCGTCCATTACCCGACTCACACACTAAACCACCCGCTCTCGGATCAGACGCCCTCGTGCAGCCGCAGGATTCTAGTTTTTAGTTTTATTCATGAGACGCTGTCTAGACGCCCTTCGTCTTTCTGCAGCGCTTTCCACCCTCCCAGTTCTCCCCTCTCCCTCCACTCCCTTTCCCCCCTTCCTAAACCCCCCCTCCTTTCCTCCTTCCTCCCCCCTCTAACCACTGCATCCCCTTCCTCTCCTTTTGCTTGTCCGTTATATGTGAAGTCTGGCTGATGATCGATAAGCCATGAGTAATGAAAACTTCCCAAAGAATGCGCGAGGCTGAGGAAGTACTCTCTCTCTCTCTCTCTCTCTCTCTCTCTCCTCTCTCTCTCTCTCTTTGAGAACTGCCAATCTTCCTCCTCTATTTTTTTTTTCTAATCGGCCAAAAGAACCTTCCCCTAGGGAGGTAGGGAAGAGGAACTTCAAAGACATGGTCTGTTGTTTTTTCTCTCTTTTGTCTAATATTTTAATTTTCATCTTACAAATGATATCTTGATTTTGATTGCACTTTTGTTTTTATGTCTTCTAATTTTTGGCTTTTTAATTTTGTAATTCTGTATGATTATTATCTCCAGCCTGGTTTATTATTTTAGTAATTCTCTTATTTATTTAGTATTGCATAGTTGGTGACTGCTCTTCTGTTTGACATTTGAATTATGCTAATTTATTCCTTTTTTATTTCTTTACAGTGATTTAGATTCACATTCATTGTACTAACACAGCTGTCTGGCAGCTATCTAGATAGGAAACTGATTTTTAGATTGAGTACGATGCCTTGAATTAACTGTTACGAGTACCAGGAATTGGTTTGTTCTCGAGTTATGAATACCAGGATTTGGTTTTTCCTCGAATTATGAATACCAGGATTTTTTTCGAGCTATGAATACCAGGATTTTTTCTCGAGCTATGAATACCAGGATTTATGTTTTTCTCGAGTTATGAATACCAGGATTTTTTTCTCGAGTTATGAATACTAGGATTTAGGTTTTTCTCGAGTTATGAATAGCAGGATTTTTTCTCGAGTTATGAATACCAGGATTTAGGTTTTTCTCTAGTTATGAATAGCAGGATTTTTTCTGGAGTTATGAATACCAGGTTTTTTTTTCACTAGTTATAAATACCAGGATTTGGTTTTTCCTCGTATTTTGAGTATCAGGACACAACCTTGCTAAGGAACAAAAAAGGATTTCCATGTTTTCCTTAGATTAATAGGTTTATTTTTTAACGGTTAACAGGACCTGCTTTTTTCTTGGAGTAATAGGATTTCTTTGGTATGGAGCAATAGGATTTTTTTTTTTTTTTCGAGTAATAAAATTTTTGTATTGGAATAATAAGATCTGGTTTTTTATCCGTGGAGCTACAAGATATACACTACACATTTTTTCCCCGAAGTAATAAGATTTGTTTTATTTTTTTGCTATGGCTTTATTTTTCATTTGCTATGGCGTAACAGGAACTGGTTTCTTTCCATGGAGTATTAAGGTGGTTTAACCAGGATTTTATTATGATCTTGCAATGGCGTAACAAGATTTGCAATACATATTTTTCCATGGCGCAATAGGATTTTTTCACAAGAAGTATGAAGACTTCCTTGTGGTTTTTTTTATTAAAAAATAACAGGTTTTTTTTCATGAAGTATTGGGATCACCTTTACTTTTTGGCTAAGGAGTAACAGGTTTGATTTTTCCATAACGGATTAAGGATTTTTTTTTGTCTAACGAATAAAATTATTTGCCTTTTATTCCATGAAGTTTTAAGATTATCTTTATTTTTCGGCTTCGGAATAACAGGATTTTTATTCTATGAAGCATTAAGATATCTTTGTCTATTTGGCTAAGGAATAACAGGATTTGTTTTTTTCCATAAAGTAATAAGATTATCTTTATTTCTTTGGCTACGATGAAGGAATAACATGATTTGCTTTTTATTTCATGAAATATTAAGATTAGCTTCATTTCTTTGGCTAAGAAATAAAAGGATTTGGTTTTTATTCCATGGATTATTAAGATTATCTTTATTTTTCGGCTTTGGAATAACAGGATTTGCTCTTTCTACCCCAAGGAGTAACAGTGATTATGTTTTTTAAAAGGTTCTCAGGCTGAGCCCTGCACCCTTACGGCGATGTGTATGGATATCAGATGTCCCTCTCTCTCTCTCTCTCTCTCTCCCACTTAAGCGAGACATTTGTTCAGGCAATTATGCCTCGCCTTGGTGACTCATCTGAGTGCGTTCGTTTGTTGGTCATGGTGCTCAGTTTGTTACCGGAGAGGACGGTAGGAATCGGTTTGGGGTTTAAAAGTGTTTAGAGGTTTTATTGGTTGATATTGATATTGAAGAGAGTACTTGTTGATAAGTGGTGTTGGTAGGTTGAGAGGGTCTGTTAATATTAACTTTTAACAGATTGTTTGGATCGTGTCAGGATTAGCGAACCCACTATTTTTCAAGGTAATTTTATACCACTTTGATTTATAGATTTATATTCAATTATTACCTATATAAGTTATATATATATATATAATATTAATATATATATATATATATATAGAATAATATATATTTAATTATTATATATATATATAAGGATATTATATTTTATAAACATATACATATGTATATTATATTTATATGACATATATTAGTATATAAATCAAAGTGGTATAATATTATCCTGAAGAATAGTGGGTTCGCTAATCTTGACACGATCCGATATTTTTTGTCCCCATTATGCGTACACCATTTTTATCCGTAACCATTTGGGAAAGATACAGTAAAAGCTTATAAAAATTGAAATTATTATCCTTACAAGCATTTATGTAGAGAAGGTAAGACTCCACGACGTATAGCTTATAAGAACATAATTATCTACCATCCTCAAATGCTTTCCTATTTTGTACCAGAATTTTAAGAAAATGAAATGCACAGGAAATGAGATCCCACGACGTATAGTTTAAATCTGACGGAGCCTTTACATCGGTTCCCGTTGAAGGTTGATTTGGGCAATTCATTCGAGAATCCTTGACCGCCACTTAATCGTCTTGTCAGAGGCTGTAGTTACAAGACGTCCCTTTGTGTGTGTGGGCTTTTCTGTCTGTGTTTGTGTTTGTTATTTTGTACTCTTATTTTTTGTACGTATGGCTCCATTGTCTTTAGTTGAAATCATGTTATGTATATCGTTGCTGTTTGATATTACTTTTCATTAAGAACTCTACCATATTTTAACTGTTGATATTATTGAATACATGAATTTTTTCTTGACGAATATAGGGTGTGTTCTTGATGAATATAGGGTGTGTTCTTTAAGCCTCAGTGACCTGTTAACTTACAGTGGGTGCGAATCCTACGCGGGAAAGGAGAGTTTGATTATTTCACATTCCAGATTCAATGCTTTCAGTAGAAAAAGTATCCATAGAGAGAGGTTTGTGACTTGAAAATACCCTTTACATAATTCTGGTGAATTCAACCTTTTGATCGATTGTGCTCTAATTAATGTCGGATTGGCCTTGGCAAATTTGTGTTGCTTGATTATTAATGACTCTGTATTGGTGTGTGGCATATTCTTATAGTAGCGCACCATAAGAATATATCGCAAATCGTGGTATATGTCGGATCGTGTTTATTGTGACACTGAATGGTCTCGACAGTTATGTATTCTTTACAATCTGCATTTACTAAACAGAAAGGAGCACAAGAAGGGCTGAGACGAATATCTGAGAAAAAAAAAGAAATAATTATGATACTGACACATACGTTAATCCAGGAAGTGACGTTGGTGTTACAGTTGCCCTAAGAATTACTCCAAGAAATACCAGTGGGTGAAGAATGTGAGGAGAATACTTTTAAGATAAAGTAAGAATGGCTCAGTAATCGGAGGAGGAGGAGGAGGAGGAGGAGGAGGAGGAACATTTTTGTGACTCACGAATAAGAGATTTGTGGGGGACCATTTTGACTGATATACCAGAAGCCCCAAAAAGACCAGACTTGACTAATGAATGAATTCACGGCGCTTGAAGAATAGTATATGCTATAGTTGGTTAGCTGGGCTCCCTAGGTCCTAGGACACCAAAAGAGCTGGGAGACCCAGGGATACCTTCATGAGACCAGAAAGCATCAACAACCAATCGTAAAGATTCTGTTCAATTAATTTTCTCAGCATAACCCGGAAAGAAGCTCACAAAGTTTTTTCCGGATTGTTGCCTATTCTTCTGATACTTAGAGAGGGAGATGCGAGCCTGGATGTGTGGATATATGTGTAAGTGAAAGCACAGGAAAGATATGAGTGACAGTTGCACGGAGACCAATTGTATCTCATAGCATTTGGATGCAGTTATATTATTATTATTATTATTATTATTTCAGTAGATGAACCCTATTCACAAGGAACAAGCACACAGGGGCCATTGGCTTGAAATTCAAGCTTCCAGAGAATGTTCGTTGCAACTTCCCACAGCAGACCCCACACTGCAGCAGTAACTGATGATGACAGTGACCCAGTGATTCTTCATCGCATTAGGGGAAACGCGAACCCGCGACATCTCAGCAGCATACCACGACACGTAGCATTTTTCCAGTTTTGGCTTTATCACTATTTTTCATAATGTACAGCCCAAATATCATAAAGGAACGAATCTAGAAGTTCAAGAACAGCAAGTCTTCACGGAATATTTGAAATAAATAAAAGCGAATGCCAGATACGAGCGAAATTTAAAAGCCATATTCAATGACAGTTCACTGAAAGGATTCCACGTCGGAGTCGATAAATGATGAGTAATGAATAAAAGAGATGATAGTGTGACTGTGTAGTGTGTACCCTCATGCAAAAATATTCCAATTGAATATACCCTCATAGGCTACAAGGGATCTTCACTGTAGAATTGAATAGACGCTATCAGTCAGGCTTAGTAACTAGAATTCAGGGTTGGAGGAGATTCGTTATATGGTGAGGTAACCAGTATCTCAAAAGGTGGATTAAATATATATATATATATATATATATATATATATATATATATATATATATATATATATATATACACACACTATACACACACACTATCACACACATCACACACACAC
>NC_087200.1:191427980-191465480 GCF_015104395.2 Macrobrachium nipponense | reverse complement strand
TTATTATTATTATTATTATTATTATTATTATTATTATATTATTATTATTAATTATTCAGAAGATGAACCCTATTCATATGGAACAAGCCGACGAAAGGGGCCACTGACCTTAAATTCAAGCTTCCAAATAATATGGTTTTTTATTGGAAAGAAGGAACAGAAGGTATTGGGATATCCTGGTAGAGATCACTTATCAAAACAATAAATAAATAATTGAACAAATTAATAAATAGAAAACATAGACAAAAATGAGGACATTCGAATGAAGAAAAGCCACTTGAGGAGATTGATTGATTTCCGGATACTCACTGGTGTCGCAATTATCAAGGTCATCAGTGGAGCCAGATCAAAAGTGGACATAATTTGAGGTTACATAACGACGAGTAATGTAATGGAAGAGTGGCATAACTTGTTAATAACAAGGTAATAAAAATAAAGAATTACCTGTAAATGAATACATACGTGCATATATATATTAATATATTATATATATATATTATATATATATATATATATATTATATATATATATATATATATATATATATAGATATATATATATATATCTATATATATATTACTTTAGCATAGTTTCACTGCTGAAATAGAATTTAATCTCCCGTTATGCCACAAGGGATTGTTAAGGTGAGAGAGCAAGGGAGAAAATCGTGTGCAAAAAAAAAAAAAAAAAAAAATTGCAAGGAAAAAGGATAGAGTTGTGGGAAGGAAGGAAGGTGGGGGGAGAAGGTGGAGGGGGGGATGTGGTAGGGAAGGGGGTGGAAAGAATTGAAGTGACAAGCGAAGAAGATTGGAAAGGGCTGGGCCTTTGTGAGAGTAAGTAGCTCGAGAGAGAGAGAGAGAGAGAGAGAGAGAGAGAGAGAGAGAGAGAGAGAGAGAGAGAGAGAAAGCAGTAAGCCAATTGGAAGAGATTGATAACGTTAATCTCTCTGATATTGAATTGCCACTTTCATTGGAAAAAGTCAAGACCAATGGATTTTTCCTTTTTACTTTCAAGCTCCCATTATTCGGCGCCTTTAGAGGTTTTTCTTTTATTTATTTATTTATTTATTTATTTATGTATTTATTTATTTATTTATTTATTGACATATATTTGTTTATTTATTTTGTTATGAGGTTTAATGAATATTATTACGTATATACGTATAACACTTGAGGAACGGTATTTTGATTTATTGGTCGAGGAAGACAAATTTCTCACAGATTATATCAGAAAGAATGAAGTTTTTTCCCAAACTATTTCAGAAAGACTGAAGTTTCTTTCCAGACTATTTCAGAAAGATTGAAGTTTCTTCCCAGACTATTTCAGAAAGACTGAAGTTTCTTCCCAGACTATTTCAGAAAGACTGCAGTTTCTTTCCAGACTATTTCAGAAAGAGAGAAGTTTCTTCCCAGACTATTTCAGAAAGACTGAAGTTTCTTCCCAGACTATTTCAGAAAGAGAGAAGTTTCTTCCCAGACTATTTCAGTAAGACTGAAGTTTCTTCCCAGACTATTTCAGAAAGAGAGAAGTTTCTTCCCAGACTATTTCAGAAAGACTGAAGTTTCTTCCCAGACTATTTCAGAAAGACTGAAGTTTCTTCCCAGACTATTTCAGAAAGACTGAAGTTTCTTCCCAGACTATTCCAGAAAGACTGAAATTTCTTTCCAGACTATTTCAGAAAGACTGAAGTTTCTTCCCAATCTATTTCAGAAAGACTGAAGTTTCCTCCCAGACTGTTTCAGAAAGACAAGTTTCTTCTCAGACTATTTCAGAAAGACTGAAGTTTTTTCTCAGACTATTTCAGAAAGACTGAAGTTTCTTCCTAGACTATTTAAGAAAGACTGAAGTTTCTTCCTAGACTATTTAAGAAAGACTGAAGTTTCTTCCTAGACTATTTCAGAAAGACTGAAGTTTCTTCCTAGACTATTTCAGAAAGACTGAAGTTTCTTTCCAGACTATTTCAGAAAGACTGAAGTTTCTTCCCAGACTATTTCAGAAAGACTGAAGTTTCTTCCTAGACTATTTCAGAAAGACTGAATTTTCTTCCCAGACTATTTCAAAAAGACTGAAAATTCTTTCCAGACTATTTCAGAAAGACTGAAGTTTCTTTCCAGACGATTTCAGAAAGACTGAAGTTTCTTTCCAGACTATTCCAGAAAGACTGAAGTTTCTTCCCAGACTATTTAAGAAAGACTGAAGTTTCTTTCCAGACTATTTCAGAAAGACTGAAGTTTCTTTCCAGACTATTTCAGAAAGACTGAAGTTTCTTCCCAGACTATTTCAGAAAGACTGAAGTTTCTTTCCAGACTATTTCAGAAAGACTGAAGTTTCTTTCCAGACTATTTCAGAGAGACTGAAGTTTCTTCCCAGACTGTTTCAGAAAGACTCAAGTTTCTTCCCAAACTATTTCAGAAAGACTGAATTTTCCTCCCAGACTGTTTCAGAAAGACTGAAGTTTCTTCCCTGAAGTTTCTTCCCAGACTGTTTCAGAAAGACTGAAGTTTCTTTCCAGACTGTTTCAGAAAGACTGAAGTTTCTTCTCAGACTATTTCAGAAAGACTGAAGTTTTTTCTCAGACTATTTAAGAAAGACTGAAGTTTCTTCCTAGACTATTTCAGAAAGACTGAAGTTTCTTCCTAGACTATTTCAGAAAGACTGAATTTTCTTCTCAGACTGTTTCAGAAAGACTGTTATTATTATTATTCAGAAGGTAAACCCCAATTCATATGGAAGAAGCCCAAAGGGGCCCTTGACTTGAAATGTAATCATCCAAAGGATATAGTGTTCATTTAAAAGAAATAGCAGAAAGTAATAGGAAATATAGACAGGAGAGACCAGTTATTAGGAACAAAAAAAAAACAAAATAATGTATAAAGTAGTAAATAGATAGGTCAAAACATAAAATAATTAGTGTAATACAATGTGAACTGCTTTAGGGTGGTAGTGCACTGCATTACGCAGACTTGCAAAGGCTGGATATAGTATTTTTGATTCACACGGAAGTCCAGACAGGAAGAAATTACAAAAGGTCTGCAAAAGAGACTGAAGCTTTCTGAACTCGTCTGGGAGAAACCTAAGTCTTTCTGAAATAGTCTGTGAATGAAAATACGTTTTGAAATAATAATAATAATAGAAATCTGCAAGTCTGTCTTTAAGCCATGCCCTCTCTCTCTCTCTCTTCTCTCTCTCTCTCTCTCTCTCTCTCTCTCTCTCACTGGATTGACTTGCCCCCCACTCTCCAGCCAGCAAGCAGAGCCCAGCATCTCTTCAGGGCAAACGCATTAGCGTCTCCGGTAAACAAGATCTCTTTTTTCGGTCTCTCCCTTCGGTCTCTCACAGCTGTGCCGACGAGGAAGGTCTGATTCGGTCTTGCAATTAGTATTGATCGCCTCGTATCCTCCACGGTGGTGTTGTTGGTCTGGGTCGCGGCCTTGTGTTGATGGAATTGAGTGGGTGAGGGACTTTTCCCATGACTGGACGAAGAAGACTCTCTCTCTCTCTCTCTCTCTCTCGAAATTTCCCCTTCAGGAGCTCTATTTGTGAAACGGTAAAAAGAGAGGCGAGTAATGAAATGGAGCTTTTTTAATCCATTAATAGAAATTACTAATTATTAACTTACTTTTTTTCTTTATATATTTATCTATTTTAGTTTTTACTTATTCACTTTTACCAGATTTTTTTTCTCAGAATGCTAGTTCCTCGTTGGACGAGTGGGTTACGTGCTCGCCCACCGATTTGGTAGCCAAAGTTCCCGCACCGCTCTGGCAACGTGGAATCAGAGGAGTTTATTTCTGGGGATTAGACATTCATTTCTCGATACAATGTGGTTCGGATCCTACAACAAGCTGTAGGTCCCGTAGCTAAGTAACCAATTGGTTCCTAGCCACGTAAAAATATCGAATCCTTCGGGCCAGCCCTAGGAGAGCTCTCAATCAGCTCAGTGGTCTGGTTAAACTAAGATATTTTTAACTTTTCTCAGAATGTTAAAATATTTTTCTGGCAATATAATGTGAGATTTTGCATCATATAAAAATTATTATTATTATTATTATTATTATTATTATTATTATTATTATTATTATTATAAAAGATTCACATTTTAATGGTAAAGAAATGTTGAAATGTTATTCCAATGTTTTCAGGGGAATATTTACCTCGCATAAAAATTTGCATTGTTTTTATTAATAACATTATTGTCATTAAGAATTTTTTGTCAAAGATCCATATTTTGTTAAATAAAAAAACAAATTTTAGACGCTTCAAGAGAATGTTTACCTCATATCAAAATTATTATTATTATTATTATTATTTATTTTTTTATTTTATTTATTTTTTTTTTTTTGTTCTATCACAGTCCTCCAATTCTACTGGGTGGTATTTATAGTGTGGGGTTCCGGGTTGCATCCTGCCTCCTTAGGAGTCCATCACTTTTCTTACTATGTGTGCCGTTTCTTTTCTAGGATCCACACTCTTCTGCATGAGTCCTGGAGCTACTTCAGCCTCTAGTTTTTCTAGATTCTTCTTTTCAATTATTATTATTATTATTATTATTATTATTATAAAAGCGAGAGCTTTTGACAGTACAACATTTGCACAATGCTGAACCATTATAGATGTTGATAATAGGTATTAATAGACCGTCATTAGGTAAGTGTTTTTCACTGAATGGACTATCGGTCGAAGCGCAACTACCTAAGTAGCCAATCATATCAGTCGATGAATGGGCTTCGTGTGGGCCTGGAGGCCGTGTTTATTTACTACCAAGAACTGGAAAGGGACCGCGCTTGCGTGACGTCATGCGAATGTCCATTGACTCGATTGAGACGGGACAGGTTAAAGGTATACACACACACACACACACACACACATATATATATATATATTATATTAAAAATATATATATAGTATATATATATATATATATATATATATATATATATATATAGTTCTCAGTACTTGGCCGGCTACTTGGAAATCTTGTCTCAATGATAATAATATTGTCAAGACCAAGAAAAAACATTCTTTATTATACGAGCTTTCGAGTTATAATAAAGAGGTTTTATACCTCGAAAGCTCGTATAATAAAGAATGTTCTTCCTGGTCTTGGCAATATTTTTTATTTTTAATATATATATATATCTATATATATATATATATATATATATATATATATATATATATATATATATATATATATATACACATCTCATCATCATCATCAGCCGCTTCTAGTCCACTTCAGGACAAAGGCCTCAGACATGTCCATCCACTCCCTTCTTTTTATGATCTTTCTATATATGTACCTATATATATATATATATATATATATATATATATATATATATATATATATACGTATATATATATATATATATATATATATATATATATTATATATTGCTATACGCACTTACTGTATGCCAGATGCCCATTTGATGCACGAAGAGACCCATCATATTATGAGTGACCAAGTCGATGCAATATCCAATTGCATACGTAAATAGATTAATCGTGCTCTATGGATTTGGTTCAACTCGTGGGAACACGGAAGAAAAATCCTACCTTCCTCTATTCTTTTGATCAGCTGACTCTCCTCAATTCCACAGCCTTGCCTGAGGAAAGTGCCAGGGTAACCAGTCATTAGGATGACGTCATCACAGTGTTCGTGAATGACACTTGTCAGAAGTACTGGTCGGGTTATACGGCCACCGTATAGAATTACACGGGATGTATTCATTTAAAAGGGTTGTGAGTTGATAGAGATTTTATTTGTTCTTTTTTAAGCAATCGCCATATTGTTTATACGTCTGCAAATCCTTCTTCACGGCTTTCGAGTGAAATAACAAGAAACCACAATTATTTTATCTGAGTAAACTGATTAAGTACGAATAATGGCGATGGAATCAGACTGTGTGGATTTGGTGAATACTATGTCGTTATAACTAGTTTAAACAACGTATAGAGACCAGGATACTGTGGACATTGTTTTGAGAGAGAGAGAGAGAGAGAGAGAGAGAGCGCATAACAATTTAACTTGTACCACATAATATATTTCTGTTAGAGAGAGAGAGAGAGAGAGAGAGAGAGAGAGAGAGAGAGAGAGAGAGAATATCAATTTAATTTGTACCACGTATATATTTCTGTTAGCATGAGAGAGTGAGAGCGCATAACAATTTAATTTGCACCATCTGTTAGCATGAGACCTTACCTTACAGACCTTACATCTTGTTCGGGTTGCCCCAGGTCCCTCAGTGTGAGGCACCTCTAATGTCTACCAGAGAGTTGCTAGTACATCTTCCGGTATATTTTTGCATCTTCCAATCTTGGATAGTCTGGGATGCAGTTTTAGATATTTGTCGAGCTTATTCTTAAACACATCTACGCTCACTCCTGATATTCCTCAGATGAGCTGGCAACGCATTGAATAGACGCTGCATTATCGATGCTGGTGCGTAGTGGATTAATGTCCTGTGCGCTTTCCTTATTTTTCCTGGTATAGTTTTGGGCACTATTAATCTACCTCTGCTTGCTCTTTCTGATATTTTTAGTTCCATGATATTTTCTGCTATTCCTTCTATCTGTTTCCATGCCTGAATTATCATGTAGCGTTCTCTTCTCCTTTCTAGACTATATAATTTTGAAGATGTAGTCTTTCCCAGTAGTCTAGGTCCTTAACTTCTTCTATTCTAGCTGTAAAGGACCTTTGTACACTCTCTATTTGTGCAATATTCCTTTTGATAGTGTGGGTACCATCATATTGCAATATTCAAGTGGACTACGAACATAAGTTTTATAAAGCATAATCATGTGTTCAGCTTTTCTTGTTTTGAAGTGCGTAACAACATTCCCATTTTTTGCTTTACATTTTGCCAACAGAGTTGCTATTTGATCATTGCATAACATGTTCCTATTCATCATCACACCAAGGTCTTTAACTGCTTCCTTATTTGTGATGGGTCTCATTATTAGGTCCCCTTATATGCATATATCTTTCTTTCTCTGTCTCCATAATTTATTGATTCAAATTTATCAGAGTTAAATACCATCTATTTACCCTCTGAACAATCATATACTTTGTTAAGGTCTCTTTGTAGAGCGTTCCTATCTTCATCACAAGTAATTTCTCTACTTATTCTTGTGTCATCTGCGAAACTACTCACTACCGAATCCTTCACATTATTGTCTATGTCTTCAATCATAATAACAAACAGTATTGCAGCTAACACCGTACCTTGCGGCACACCGGATATTACCTTGACTTCATCCGATTTCTCGTTGTTTGCAATAACTATCTGTTTTCTGTTGTGTAAAAATTCTTTTAACCATCTTCCTACTTTATCCACGATATTGTGTTTTCTAATTTTCTTCGCTAATATATTATGGTCTACTTTATCAAAAGCTTTTGCAAAGTCTAAATAAACCACATCTGTTTCATTTCCGCTTTTCATATTTTTGAATATGTTCTCACGGTGGACTAACAGTTGGGTTTGTGTACTTTTTCCGGGTACGAAACCATGTTGTCCTTTATTAAACAAATTATTTTTTATTAAATGTTTCATAATATTTTTCTTCATTACCCTTTCATACACTTTCATAATATGTGATGTTAGACTCACAGGCCTATAATTACTTGCCTCTAGTCTTGATCCACTTTTGAAAGTAGGGGTAATATATGCTAATTTTGTGCTCATCATCAAATCTTTGCCTGTATCTACACTTTGCTTTGTCTTAATAATATTGCAAGTTGGCTTTGCGATAGAATGAACTACTTTCTTTAACAAAATAGCAGGAATTCCATCAGGCCCTGCAGCAGCTCCATTTTTAATTTCATTAATAGCCTGCACAATATCAGCTTCATTAATATCTATGTCAGAGAGAGAGAGAGAGAGAGCGCATAACAGTTGCTTTTATGCCACATATATTTCTATTAGTATGAGAGAGAGAGAGAGAGAGAGAGAGCATAACAATTTAATTTGTACCACATACATTGCTATTAGTATGGTAGCGAGAGAAGGAGAGAGCGCGCATAATAATTTAATTTAATTTGTGCCACATATATTTCTAGTATTAGCATGGAGGAGAGAGAGAGAGAGAGAGAGAGAGAGAGAGAGAGAGCGTGTATGTGCGTGAGTATTGGCGTGGCGTTGGATCAATAACTTGTTCTCACTGACGCTTGGAAACTTGACAACTACCCCGACCTCTTCCTCCTCCACCTATTCCTCCGCCTCTCTCTCTCTCTCTCTCTCTCTCTCTCTCTCTCTCTCTCTCTCTCTCTCTCTCTCTCTCTCACCCCGCCCTCTTCTCCTCCTTCATACCCCCCCGCCCCCACCTTTTTAACTTCCTTTTTTTTCTTCATTTTATTTTTGTTCAGTCTTTAATTTATGTTCTCTCTCCTCTCTCCTCTCTCTCTTCTCTCTCTCTCTCTCTCTCTCTGCTCTCTCTCTCTCTCTTTTTGTCCCTTTTATTGTTACCTTTTTATGTTTTTATTGTTTTCGGAGTCCCAGTTCATTATTCTTCCCATTTTTTGCTTCGTGTTTCTTGTAAAGCGTCTAGTTTCTTTGAAAAATGTTTATTTCCATATCGGTGACAACCAGATTTGTCAGGGGACACTGTATATTTACCTGTATGTTACAGACAAACACACATATATGTATATATATAAATGTATATAGATATATACATTTATGTATGGATGTATGTATGTATGTATATATATATATATATATATATATATACATAGATATTATTGCGTATACATACCTACATATAGTGTTAGTAGATATTATATTCAATCAATACATACATGCTCATATATCATACTATATACGACGCCATTGCTGTAAATTTCTCCTCTCTCTCTCTCTCTCTCTCTCTCTCTCCTCTCTCTCTCTCTCTCCTCTAGCGTTCGGTCACGATGTCAGTTACGCCTGACATTCGTTTGTTGTCCTGTGTGGAGGTATGTGGAGGTCAGTTGGTCGTGTAATGACGAGGAAATGAGTTTGCAGAGGAGGAGACATGACGGCCGTGAATTTCACTTGCGGGAAAGGAAAGTGGAGATGACCGTGGTTGTTCTTTGAGAGGGAAATGAGACTGAGAAGTCAGGGCCTTGAATTGGTGAACTCTGTTTCATTTGTTATTATAGTTGTTATTAAGATTATTGGAGGAGACTTCGATTGTTCTTTATGAGAGAAATTTATAAAACCTTGGACTTGTGAACTGTTCTGTATATTATTATTATTATTATTATTATTATTATTATTATTATTATTATTATTATTATTATTATTAGAAAGATATTGCTGCATCAGCTGCATTTGACTTGTAAATAGTCTTCTCTATTTTTCTAATAACTACTTTTCTCTCTGCTATTACAACTGGCGAGTATTGCGCCGATATGATTCATTCAGCAGAGAGAAGGCAGTTATTAGAAATATAGAGAAGACTATTGACAAGTTAAATGCAGCTGATGCAGCTGTATCTTTCAATAATACTTGTTTGACAGAGGGTCTCCTTCCATTATTATTATTATTATTATTATTTTATTATTATTAGTATTATTATTTGGGTCACTTTATTTGGTTATTCTTTGTCAGAGATAACGACATTGACAATTTATGGCCTTGAATGGTAAATTCTGTTCCATTTATTATTATTATTATTATTATTATTATTATTATTATTATTTTATTTTTTATTTTTTTTGTTTTTTTTTTTTTTTTTTTTTGCTCTATCACAGTCCTCCAAGTCGACTGGGTGTATTTATAGTGTGGGGTTCCGGGTTGCATCCTACTTCCTTAGGAGTCCATCACTTTTCTTACTATGTGCGCTGTTTCTAGGATCACACTCTTCTGCATGAGTCCTGGAGCTACTTCAGCCTCTAGTTTTTCTAGATTCCTTTTCAGGGATCTTGGGATCGTGCCTAGTGCTCCTATGATTATGGGTACGATTTCCACTGGCATATCCCATATCCTTCTAATTTCTATTTTCAGATCTTGATACTTATCCAATTTTTCCCTCTCTTTCTCTTCAACTCTGGTGTCCCATGGTATTGCGACATCAATGAGTGATACTTTCTTCTTGACTTTGTCAATCAACGTCACGTCTGGTCTATTTGCACGTATCACCCTATCCGTTTTGATACCATTATTATTATTATTATTATTATTATTATTATTATTATTATTATTATTATTATTATGATATCCCTCCAAGCAAACTTCATTAAACAAGAATGGTCGTCTGGATGGCGTTGTGCTTCTATTGCAGTTGCTCAATCTCTCGAGTGAGTTTAATTTTTTAATTTTTAAGCAGCAGTTAAATTATATATAACATCTGTCCAAAATTAATTTATCCATTGATAATATTATTATTAAGTAATTTGATACTCTCTTAACTATTATCCCATAGTGCAGCTGTTTGGTTTTTTCCCCAGGTTCCAATATTATATCTTAGCGCTTCTTCTTTATTTTCTGGATCTCTCCATCTTGCTGTCCAACCACTCCAACTCCTTCTTTTCACCGTCTTAAGTACTGGATTGCTGAACGTCGTTTTCAGACCTGAAAATTGTGAAGAGACGGAGTTAGGCTGCGTTGACACCGAACGAATCGGATCGATTCATTTCATGAAGAATCCAACTTGATTCATGACTCGTCTTGATTCGCCGCACTCATTTCAAGAGATCGGCATCGTTTGTATGGACTCGATTCGCTTCGTGTAAACGTTAGTAGCTACTGGGGCGTTTCCTCCCTCGCTGCCAAATCTACATTGTTGTTACAGCGAAATGACATCCCTGTTTTTCAGCGGAATTTTGTCAGTCTTTTAAAGGTGCTTTAGAACGAAATGAATGATAAAAGCAGGAGAAACATTAGCTTGACTGGTAGCTCTTACTTTAACAAAGAATAATGCCGTGGACTTTGATACTGTTATTATTATTATTATTATTATTATATACAGAAGATGAACCGTATTCATAGGGAACAGTCCCACCTGTGCCACGGACTTGAAATTCAACCTTCCAAAGAATATGGCGCTCATTAGAAAGAAGTAACTGAAGGCAATAGGAATAATAGTATCAAATTCCTTTGAAATTGCTACAAAAAAAATGAATGGTTATTGACCTTCCAGAGTGCCGAGATTTGTTTCCGTAGGTTAAAATAATCCTTTCTTTCTACCTTTCACGGGCTAAACTCTGCTTCAAGCTTTGGCCTTTACATTTCATGTATTCATCTGTTTGATCATCATATGTTCAATATTGATTATCCTAAAACAGTTCAGATGTATGATTTTAGATATACTCTCTCTCTCTCTCTCTCTCTCGTCTCATCTCTCTCTCTCTCTCTCGTCTCTCTCTCTCTCTCTCTCTTCGGTATTATTTCCGAGGTAGAGCGAATTGGATATCAAAGGACTGTTGTGGCGTAGTTTGTGTATATAAAATGCCACTGTGATGTAATATAGATTCATATGTATATATATATATATATGTGTGTGTGTGTGTGTGTGTGTGTGTGTGTGTATACATTTATATATATATATATATATATATATATATATACTATATATATATATAATATATATATATATATATATATATATATATATATATATATATATATATATATATGTATGTATATACATATACATATACATATATACTGTTAACATTTATAGCAGCCATATCAAAAAGCCCTTCTTTTTGTGAATGACGAAAATCGTTGACACTTCTCCGATATTACCTGCCGGAGAAAAGCATGTCATTAAACCCCCGAAAGTCGTAAATGACAGTTCCGAGTAATGACGGTACCTTGTTATGGACACGCCTGGCACCCTCTTCATTTCGAGCAAGAACTCTCTCAGTAATCCCAATTTGCAGGGTTATGAAGTGTGTCGCAGACTCTCTCTCTCTCTCTCTCTCTCTCTCTCTCTCTCTGACTGGATATATGTTTCTCTTTATGCCAGTCTCTGTCTGTCTGTTTTTTTTTTTCTCTCTCTCTCTCTTCCCAAGTGCCAATAGCAGCCGAATTCATCATAGGATCGGGATTTGGGCCGAGTTTTCGAGAGCCAGCCGCCAACACCTCCCTCCCTCTCCCCCCCCCTCCCCCCCCCCTCCCCCCACCCCCTCCCAAAGTCGCGGAGTATTGTTACCGACGGAGACCCGAGAAAAAAGCCATTGAATGTGATGGCTCTGATGGCTCACACCAACTACTTCGTCAGTCAGGGTCGTCTGAGCAGTTGACGTCGAAAGTTCAATGGTGTCTCTGTTTCCTCTTCATTATTCTTAGTAATTATTATTTTTTTTATTATTTCAAAGATTATTCTCCCTTGCGGTGCTGTGCCGTGACCTCACGAGGTACACTGTAGGCATTACTAGAATTTTTATTATTATTTTTATTTTTTCAACGTCATTTCGGCACCTACCTGTACCCACCTTCCATCCTTTTACTTTAACTCCGTTTTCACTTTCTCTTCCATCTTACTGTCCAACCACTCCAATTCTCATAAATGAAATAGAACATCTAACAGATATTCTATTTCATTAGTATTATTAATATTTAATCATATTCTTTGTTTTTCAAGACGAACTCATTTTTTAGAAGACATGTCCAAGACAGCTATGTTTACCGATCTCAGTTCGGTCTTTCGGTTCTAATAATATTAATGATAATAATAATAATAATAATAATAATAATAATAATAATAATTATTATTATTATTATTATTATTATTATTATTATTATTATTATTATTATTATTATTATTATTATTATTATTATTATTATTATTATTGTTATTCAGATGAACCATTGACTTGAAATTCAGTCTTCCAAAGAATATGGTGTTCATTTACCAGAAGTAACAGAGGGTAATAAGAAACACAGAAAGAAGAGGTAATTTACTAGAAGAGAAAAAATGAGCAAATGAATAAATAATTAGACAAAAATGCAAGTTGGATAATTAAGATACGAGAAAAATTGTTTTAGGGTCATAATACGCTGCATCCGTAGTTGAACTTTTCAGGTTCAAATTGCACAGCATCCACATTTTCTTGGGAAGACGTATAAAGTCGATCATTTTTCCAGCATTAAACATTTGTTTATATCAGTGAATACGAGAGTGACAGGTAGATAGATATAACCCATTCAATAGAAGCCACGGCTGTGTAAATGGTTTGGAAATTTACGAGAAATTCGCGAAGACTTTTGGGAGCCATTATCTTTCGTAGACATATCTTACGTGAGACTAAAATCTCTCTCTCTCTCTCTCTCTCTCTCTCTCTCTCTCTCTCTCTCTCTCTCTCGCTGTGTGTGTGTGTGTGTATGTGTGAGTGTGTATGTGTGTGTGTGTGTGTGTGTGTGTAAGTCTGCTGAAATAATCTCCCTTCGGTAGCGTAGACAAATAAATGTAAATCAGTTCGAGTGTAAAGGAATCTTCACAACATTTACTCGAAGTACTCAAAAGTACGTGAGGAGCTTAAGAAGTTTGTTTACACTGGAGAGAGAGAGAGAGAGAGAGAGAGAGAGAGAGAGAGAGAGAGAACGTGCAATGTTCTTGCTTGAAAGGAGAATGGGAAATCGTTAGGAGATGGGCAAATAGGCATTGGGGAGATGGAAGGGTGGACCCCGGTTATTGGATGGGGGTTCGGGTGTTCCGGTGAATGGGATTGGATGGGGGGAAGGGGTGGGGGGGGAGGTGGGATTGAGAAAGACAGATCCTTTGTTTTAGTTTGTGCGTGTTCCTTCGTCCTTTTCCGGTGCCCATTCAAGCAGAATCTTTTCAAGATCTCCCCCCTAATTAGTTATGCGTTTTTAGGGGTACTGCGCAGATGGCAATGCATCAACCCTTTTTCTTTCCTAAGGGGAATTCTGAAAGACATATCAGACTATTTACGACTCTCTTCTTCTTCTTCTTCTTCCTCTTCCTCTTCAGGTTTCGTCGAATGTTTTTGGTGTCAGGGATTGGTTGGCATTTAGTTGGTCTAGATTCTAAGGTGGCCTTAAGCTTACTCGTTTCCTTTACCAGTAAATACGTAATCACTTGATACTGAAAAAGGCGTTTCCTTTACTAGTGACGACCTATATTTAAAGTGAATAAGCTAGTGTGGACCTTTATATTTCGTCAAACCAACCGATACATAACCTCAGTGCTAGTTGCCTAAAATTTGCATAATCCAGAACTGGTTATTACACATTTCTCAGGGTATCGGTGAAAGTTTTGCGGTGTCATGAGAGCCATCGTCTTTGACCGTTGATGGCGAATCCCATGAGTTGCTATTTATAAAAGAGATGCGTATTTCTTTCTGTTTTGGATAGAAGTTGTAGTTTTATCAAGTGACCTTTTTTTAATATAAAAGACCATTTTGGTTCAAGCATTTTTGTATGTTCAAGCTAGGAAAACATGGTTTTATTGCATTCTGGTAGTTAATTACATGATGAACCAAACAAAAACTTCCAGTTTTCTTCTGAAGATTGAAAAAGAAACCCACAAAATCACTGTGTAACTTGTTTACTTCTAAGTATTTACATTTAATTTTACTCCACACTCGAGTACTTTCAGGCCTTATCTTGAAAATGGGCCACAGATAGGGCCTGAAAGTACTCGAGTGTGGAGTAAAATTAAATGTAAATACTTAGAAGTAAACAAGTTACACAGTGATTTTGTGGGTTTCTTTTTCAATTCTGGTAATTACTTTTGGTTTTCCAGTGAGACAAATATTTAACCACCCCAGCTTATGAGGCATGGAATACCGTATAATACGATCTTTATATTTAGCCAGTTTTTCTAATGTGGGGCAATATGCAAGATTGATCTTATCCAGAACGTTTCAGCTGTAACTATCGCATTTTTTATTACATAATATTTTTTGAGTCAGTAAACCAAGCATTTTTCATCACGTTTCAATTTGTTCAGGTTGTAAAGGTATAACGAGGGATACTTGCCTTGGAAAAAACATTCTTAAGTAATTGTGGACATTAACCTATATTTCCGAGTTAATAAACTTGGCAGTTAGACTTGCCTTGAAAGACAGGTTGAAAAATATATGATTATCGAGTAAATACGAAAATACAGTACTATTTGAGTTGTAATGATGAATTACAGTACAATTACAGTTGTCTTGGTGAAATACAGTACAATTACAGTTGTTATGGTGAAATACAATAAAATTTAAGTCATAATGATGAAATACAGAACAATTACAGTTGTAATGATGAAATTCAGTACAATTACATTTGTAATGATGAAATACAATAAAATTTCAGTTGTAATGATGAAAGACAGTATAATTAAATTGCAATGATGGAATACAATACAATTTCAGTTGTAATGATGAAACAGTACAATAACAGTTGTCTTGATGAAATATAGTACAATTACAGTTGTAATGATGAAATACAATAAAATTTCAATTGTAATGATGAAAGACAGTATAATTAAATTGTAATGATGAAATACAATACAATTTCAGTTGCAATGATGAAATACAGTACAATAACAGTTGTCTTGATGAAATATAGTACAATTACAGTAGTTATGATGAAATACAGTGAAATTACAGTTGTAGTAATGAAATGCATTACAATAACAGTTGCCTTGATGAAATACAGTACAATTACAATTATGATGATGAAATACATCAAAATTACAGTTGTAATGATTAAATACAATACAATTAACTGTGATGATGAAATCCATCACAGTTACAGTTGTAATGATGAAATACAGTAAAATTACAGTTGTAATTATGAAATACAGTAAAATTACAGTTGTAATTATGAAATACAGTAAAAATTACAGTTGTAATGATGAAATACGGTAAAATTACAGTTGTAATGATGAAATACTTAACAATTACAGTTGTCTTGATGAAATACAGTACAATCATAGTTGTAATGATGATATACAGTAAAATTACAGTTGTAATGATGAAATAAAGTACAATTCCAGTTCTAATAATGAAATACAGCACAATTACAGTGGTAACGATAAAATACAGACTCCTGAACTCCAGTGTTCCCGCTCGGAAAACACCACAGCAATACGGAAGGTCAGTCATGCGCACGAACTTTCGTGACCCTTGGAGTCACGCATAAACGGAGTGACTCAGACGGAGGTCAGTCCTCGGGAGGAAACCTCCCTCGAAGTCCTCACTGACTTTCTCAGTCTGCAGTTTTTATTATTTTTATTATTATTCCTGGTTACCTTGATTGACTGATTTTTAAAAATATTAATGAGTTTTAGCTTACCATATAATTTGGGTGGGATTTAGACCCTTTCGATTATTATTATTATTATTATTATTATTATTATTATTATTATTATTATTATTATTATTATTATTATTATTATTATTATTATTAATCGAACAAAGAGTAAGCAACCGATACTGTGAAAATGATAGATTTGGATCATTGATACTAATTTACTCTGAAATAGTTATTTTATATTAGCAAGGAGAACTTTATTCTGTTCTGAGTTGTTAAAGAAAATAAATTGTCATGTCAAAGGTTCTAGGTGCCCCGTTTTGTAAAAATCAGTTTGATACATATTTTTTTTTATATTTCAAATAGATCTTTATGTCGATATCGTCGATATCGCCACATCTCTTGAAAGTCTGTAAATGAAAGCGTTATAATGACTGTGAATTATGTGTAATATTATATATATATATATATATATATATATATATATATATATATATATATATATATCATATAGTTTGTTTGGATACGTGTTCAAGATATCCTTTTGTCATCTCGAATTCATTACTGTACAGGTTGTAATGTTTAGCTGTTTTTATTATCAGTAGGCAGTGTGCACGTGAGCTGGTGAACGATTACGCAATACACAATTTTTGTACTGAAGGGTTACGTGATGCATACCTTCCCCGAAAGATTACGTCATGTCATTGCCTTTTTATCCTTTTTTTTTCTGAGAGTGGGGAGGAGAATCCAAACGTTTTCACACGAAAGACAACTTCATGCAAACGTCTTTTATTTTAGAAGGGGTTGGGGGAGATTCAAACCTTTTACACGAAAGATTACGTCATGCAAACGTTTTTCTTTTTTAAGAAGCGGGTGGGGATATTCAAACCTTTCCCCCCCAAAAGATTACGTCATGCAAGCGTCTTTTATTTTAGAAGGGGGTGGGGGAGATTAAAACCTTTTACCCGAAAGATTACGTCATGCAAACGTCTTTTATTTTAGAAGGGGGTGGGGAGATTAAAAATTTTTCCCCAAAAAAGATTACGTCATGCAAACGCCTTTTTCGGGGGTGGGGGAGATTACGACATACAAACTCCCTCCCATCCTCCCATTTTTCGAAATATTACGTAACAAACCTTTTCCCTGAAAGATTACGTAATTCAAACTTTTTTTTTTTTACTGTTGATCGTTTCGTCAAGTGGTTGCACGAAGCATGGAAAGGTAGCAACAATTACTGGTTAGATTCGCGTGATGTTCTGCTGCCATACAATTGCTGTGAACCCGTTATTTTCGTTCTCCAACGCCACCTCGACAACCGTGGTCGGAGAAATATTTTTCTGTGCTAAACTCCCTCACCGCAGATGATTTTGAGATTCTTATTTAATTCATAGGTGGTGAATCTTATAAATTGCTGAAATGTAGCTAAATATATATATATATATATATATATATATATATATATATATATATATATATATATATATATATATATATATATATATATAATATATATATATATATATATACATACATACATATATATATATATATATATATATATATATATATATATATATATATATATATATACGTATGTCTGTCCATCTTAAACATCTGCCAAATTGTGAAAATATCATTGAATAAATATTGATAAAAGTTTGCATTTCAATTCTACTCCTTTTTCGCCCGTATATATATATATATATATATATATATATACTATATATATATATATATATATATATATATATATAGTATATATTTTTTCTTCATTTCTTTTATTTTTTTTTTTAGTATTCCCGAAGATTTC
Organism: Macrobrachium nipponense; assembly: GCF_015104395.2. Classification (NCBI taxonomy): domain Eukaryota; kingdom Metazoa; phylum Arthropoda; class Malacostraca; order Decapoda; family Palaemonidae; genus Macrobrachium; species Macrobrachium nipponense. Next base: position 191,447,474 of record NC_087200.1, on the reverse strand, counting down.
CTTCACCAAATACCGTTCAATTTAAGGAAGAGATAAAAAAGGAAGGAAGCAGCTTTGTTAAAGAAATAGTTCCACGGCCGAGCCCGAAGGGGCATAGGGTAAAAAATGCCGCTCCCCCCCCCCCCCCCCCCCCCCCCCCCCCCCCCCCCCCCCCCCCCCCCCCCCCCCCCCCCCCCCACCCCCCCCACCCCCCCCCCCCCCCCCCACCCCCTCCCCCATCCCAAAACGAATAAATGAAATACTTGAATGGTGGAATTTTCGCGGAAAAAACCCAGAGGAAAAAATATCACATAAAAGTTTTTCTCGCCGCTTTGAAATTTCCATTTATTCCCCAATTTTTTTCTACATTGGCCCTAGGGCTCATTTCAGAGTTAATCGTTCCCAAGGTTTTTTTTTTTTTTCACTTTCGTTTTAATACTTGGATACGATTCATTTGGGGTTTTCAGTCGTTTGTTCCTGTTTATGCAGAGAAATTTGTTATAGCAGTTCTTTTAGTCTGTTTGTAATGCATATAATATATGATGCTATATATATATATATATATATATATATATATATATATATATATATATATATATATATATATATATGCATATATTGTGCATATATACATTTTTGACTCACAGCAGGATCGAGCCCATGTCTTTCAATTGTACAATTGAAAGACCTGGGTTCGATCCTGATGTGAGTCAGAAATATATATATCTGTTCCACACGTGAGTGTATGTTGTTATTTCTATCACACACCCACGTTATAATATATCATACACCCACATAATGTTTATACGTACATATAAATACATACTGTTTACTATATTATGAGTTATAATCTTCACGTCTACCCACACCAGAAAAAGGGATATTCACGTTGATATACATACAGCAGAATCGGTGAGGTCCCAAGTTTAAATATTTATTGAGATACTCACCTCTGGACCTGCAACAAGCCACTATCGCCTATTCATTTTTGTTATTTTCACCTACTCGGGAATTATGCCTACAAACTTCTTTGTTGTTGTTCCTGTTTTTGTTCTACGGGTCTATGGAAAAAGCCTAAAAAGGTCTGAGAAAGGTGTTTGGCATTGATTTAAAAATACATTAAGTGTAGTATAGGATATTTATGATTTATTTACTCCAATAGATATGTAAAAAATAAATAATGTGCATGTTAAACAGTACAGAAAAATTATGGCTAATTAAATATAGCATATTTATTGTAATTTCCGGTGGTGCAACAACGCTCTATTTGGCCGTAGATTTTAGAACCTTTTAATTTATGTGGTGTACTGAATTTAGGCTGTTTCTGTTCAGGTATTTTGTTTCCCCTTATAACTGAGAATATATGAATGTGTTTAATTTGTGTCCTTTTTATTTCACTCTTGTTGCTAGTATGAGTAGTACTAATTATGAGTATTAATTACGGAGACAACTTCACGTTGAGTTAGGAATATAATGTTTACAACGTCCGAGTAAGCTGGAGGTCGGATCACGCCTTGTATCATTTCCGTGTACATTCAGTCATTCGTTTGTCCAAAGCTTAACAAGTGTGCGTCTATGGTGCCTGTAATTGTCGAGTATTGTGTAAACAGCGCGCTCTCGGGCTTCAATAGTACCAATGGTTTTTAAATTGCGCATTGTTATAATGACTGAATTTATGCCATTTTTTTCATATTTCTGTATTTTTACACTGCATTGTGGGTGTCACGACAACAACGGGGGAATATTCGTTGTGAGGCGCAGCTAAAACTAGTTTTAACTCGGTCGGCCTTCTTTTGCAATGGATTATATATAATATATATATATATATATATATATATATATATATATATATATATATATATATGTGTGTGTGTGTGTGTGTGTGTGTGTGCATAATTTCCTTATTCGCTGGAATCGCAATCCTTAAGAATGTATCTCTCTCTCAGGTGATATATAGTTTCTACCGTATTATACTGTATCATCAGCTCTTTTTTTTTGATGGGGGGGGGGGGGGGGGGTGGTTGGCCTGCCGTGGGGGACCTTAAAGATAAGGACGTCATATGAAATTACTATGAATGAATTATTTCAATTAATGATTAATTTGAAATGCTGGATATATTTATAATTGCATATTAGGAGACAAACCTGTATAACACTTGTAATCCAATATTGTAAAGTATCGCTGTAGAGATAAAGCGACTGCAAGTAATCGCAAGGACTTTGTCTACTTGCATATACGTCCCTGTTAGTTCTCCAGATCAGAGCCATGATATCATTGCTTGCAGGTTTAATACGCGTATAAAACTCTTTAATTCATTTTACTGTACCTCCGTTCATATTCTCTTTCTTCCGTCTCATAACAGTTGATATATAGTGCAGCTGCGAGGTTTTCGTCTTGTTGCAACTTGAAAACTTTTCTTACTGTCAGTATCGCTCCCAGCGCTGAATGACCTCATTGGTCCCAGCGCTTGGCCTTTGGCCTAAATTCTGTATTACGATTGATTCCAGCATATAGCCCTTTACACGGAGTGTCCATTCTTGACCTCTTAAACTTTGAAGAGTAAGTTTGACGAGTGATTAAATAGTAACAACATTGTCCCAATACACAAAACGGGGATCTCGTGTATCAAGTAAACAAACAGGCCCCCCACCGCGGGCCTTGTTTGGGCAAATAAACAGTTGACAAACTCGCCAGCGAGATATTAACGGCGATGCTCATATCCCGGATTCGATTCCCCCGCGGCCGTGGCTCCGTCAGGAAGTATCCAAATACGAGAGCGAGAGAGAAAGCGTTTTGCTTGGATGGAGAAAGTTTTGGGGAGAGAATTTGTTTTCTTGTGAAAAGAAAGTTTCGCGTGAGATTAGGATAGGCTTGATGAGAAGGAGATTTGTTGTGGAAAATATTTTTTTTATGGTTTTGTGGTATTTTAAGTTTTTATGTCAAGAATTCTTCATGTTAAAGAATGCAACAAGAAATAAATTATTGGAAATAATCTGCGTCTGTCTTCAGGGTTTAGGAAATGAACTTTGTTTTTCGTTAGTTATTCCGAACCTCTGATTGAAAAAGTTCGTTTATTGTCGTTGTTAAAGATTGTCAGTTAAAAAAAGAATTGTGTACAAGTTTTCGAAAGTTAAGCTCAGGGTAGGAGTTGATTAATTGATATATATGTGTATATATATGGAGACGATTAAGAGAGTAACCCACACCCTTGGGAAATCCAACCCTTTTGCATTTACCTACCCAAACACCTTAGCCAAATCCCTAATTAACGTCCAACAAAAGACATCTCCCAAGGAATCTGGGGTCTATGAGATCCCATGCCAGGACTGTGACCAATCTTACATCGGATTTACAGGTAAATCACTTCCCCAGAGATTAATACAACACAAACGGTCAGTTAGGTATGGACAACAGAACTCGGCTATTTTCAACCATATAAATGAACATAACCATAGAATAAACTGGAATTTGTCACGTGTAATTTATAGCAGCAACTGCCGGTACATGAGTCAAATGATGGAATCGGCCTTAATAAAAGAGAAGCAGGTAATGAACATCTCAAAAGGCGCGTGGGTTTCAGATGTCGTCGACGAAGTTTTCATTCAACCAACGCTTAAGAAGATTAAAGGAAGATTATCAGCGGGGGTGACCTAAATTGGCTTACTTGTGGACGGATCTCTTGGTATAAATACCACCTTTTCTGTAAACTTTTCTCATTCATATACCTGAAGAGAGAGACAGCAGTCTCTGAAATATAGTACTTTTTTTCTCTACAATTTTGGTGTTCTTTTTTACCTGGGCTCCTTTTATTAGATGGAATTCTGTTGTTATAGAACATTTTTACCAGTCACATATATATATATATATATATATATATATATATATATATATATATATATATATTATATATATGTATATATATATGTGTGTGTGTGTGTGTGTGTGTGTTTAGGCCTTTGATTAAATTGTATGAGCCTCACCCCAACAGCAAGTATCCCGACTTCGATCCAGGTCGAAAGGTCAGTGATCCCAGTTCCTAAAAGTCTATTACGCCTCTGTTGACCTAATCAGTAGACTGACTGTGAGCCCCTGGCAATTAATTAATCGACGATCGCCGGTCGAAAACTGGACTTCGGTGCTTCATATTTCCCCTGACCTTCCGTTTGAAAAATTCCTGATAAATGGGTCAGGTACTTTTGTCCGGCAAAGTTTGAGTTGAAAGCGGAGACGAAAAATGTCTACGCAGCTATGAGTGCAAATGGATGTCCTGGAGAGAGAGAGAGAGAGAGAGAGAGGAGGGGGAGCCTGGTAATGGTGTAATTGGGGGCGGGGGTGGGGGGAGGGTCCTATGTATTCATTTTCAGAAAGAAAAATTGCATTGGTCATGCAAGGCTTCTGAACTGGACCCTTCCTTTCCCTTTCATTTCATTTTTATATTAGATTTCGCGAGTTTTCCTTTCATACTTTTCTCGTCGTTTTTAATTGCGTTTGAACTCTCTCTCTCTCCTTAGATGGAGTATATGCACGTATTTCATAATAAGCTCTCTCACTTTCTCTGTTTTCAGGTGGCGCATTGGTATACACTTTGTATTTTTTATCACTTCTCTCTCTCCTCTCTCTCTCTCTCTCTCTCTCTCTCTCTCCTCTCTCTCTCTCTCTCTATATATATATATATATATATATATATATATATATATATTATATATATATATATAATGCATATATATATATATATATATATATATATATATATATATATATATATATATATATATATATATTATATATACATACGCGGACGACAATACTGGAATAGCATGATATAGATATATATATATATATATATATATATATATATATATATATATATATATATATTTATATGTGTATATATATATATATATATATATATATATATATATATATATGTGTGTGTGTGTGTGTGTGTGTGTGTGTGTGTGTGTGTGTTTGTCTGTCTTGAGGGCGCCCTTGCACGCTCTTTGTGTCTTCTAGCAGAACCGCATTTTTCTAACCAGTCTGGTTCCATTCTTGTGCAGTCTCTTGCTTATGATTGAGGGTATTGTTGCAACTCCCGATTTATGACCCAAGTTTCGCGTAGCGAGCAAAGAATTTCTCAGGCATCTCAGTTTGGATTCGCCAGGATTCTTTTTTCCGATTCTTTTTTCCTTGGAGGAATGAATGAGTGGCCTTATCTTTTACCTGGGTTTCTGAGAGAGAGAGAGAGAGAGAGAGAGAGAGAGAGAGAGAGAGAGAGATGATAACAGTTACGACGTCTGCATGTTTGTCGTAGATAGAAGATAGACCCCAAGTTACTCAGTTTGATGGAACGGGGACGGTAGAATAGACCCAGTTGCCTCACTCATTGCAAGTGTGTTAGTTGTTTGGAAGTCAGGAGAGGATTGGATGGCCAGGTTGAGTAAGGTACCTTGACAAACTCTTCTAATTATCATCATAGGTTGCATAGAGTTTTATCATGATTGCTTATTCGTGCGATAGATGATTTCTTAGCGATTGTGAAATAATGACGATCCTCCAAGAGCCTAAGGAGGTTAGTGCCGTCATTACATCTCCCGAGGTGCACTGTAGGCATTACTAGAGGGCGTTTGCAGCTCTCCCTCGACCCGTAGCTGCACCCTAGCTTTGGTCTCAATGTCCGACTTCTCTAACTCTTACTTTTTAGTGCAGCTGTATGTTTTTCTTTCAGTCCCACCTGTGGACCATTGCGCTTCGTTTTTATTTTCTGGGTCTCTTTATTTAGCTGTCCAACCACTCCAACTCCCTGTTTTCACTGGCCTAAACGCTAAATGGCCGAAAGTACAGTCTCAGTTACATAAACCAGTCCAGATAATTAAGAACTATTTATGATTTCAGATCCCACGAGAAAGCGTCACTCACAATTCTGATTATCTCAAAACCTGTTGCGTTTGTTAAACCCTCAGCTCCTCACTTGGGGACGAAAAATTATCGACTTTATCTGCGTTTCTGCTCTGTCAGTCCGATGACGTTTAAGAGAGTGAAAGTGAAAGAAACTGGTTCATATTATTATTATTATTATTATTATTATTATTATTATTATTATTATTATTATTATTATTATTATTCAGAAGATGAATCCTCATCACATTGAACAAGCCCACATTGGCCACTAACTTAAAATTCAAGCTTCCAAAAAATATGGTTTTCATTTGAAAGAAATAACAGAGGGCAAGAGGAAATAAAGAAATAGAGGTCACGCATTAGAAAAGAGAAATATATCACCAAATCAATAAGTATGTAGATAAAAATGTAAGTAAATGACTAAAATTCAGGGAGAATTGTTTGAGGATACTAATGTATTGCATCTTTGCCTGAACTTTTGAAGTCCCGATTGCACGACATCCTCAGGGAGCCTGTTCCAGAGTCCAGCGGTGTGAGGAATCAAGGGCCTCTGGAACCGAGAGGTTCGACGGTCGGGCACATTGACTCTATATTGGTGCTGCTGCTCAACGAATCTGGTCGCTCTCGGCTGGAAAAGAGGATCAGGGACCAATTGTGAATGTGAAAGATCTCTGTTGAAATACGACCTGTGAGAAACTGAAAGACAAGAGAGGCGTGCGTGATCTGTGAGGATTTTTAGAGGACTGGAAGGAATTGGAGGAGGAGGGAGAGAGAAAAGAAACTGCACCACAAAGATGAAAGAGAGAGGCGTTGATTGCTTTTGTCATGAGGGAGACGAGAAAAACGCGTGAGGGATTATGAGCGTTTCATGAAAATCGCGATTCAATTGTCAGATTGATTTGTCACACGCGACGATTAAGGGCTTAGAACACTTTATCTAACATGAGAATATAATTGTTTTTAGAATGTTTCAGATTGAGTAACGCCCAAGGGATTAAAATGCTTCCTCATTACTCAGTTTTTGACGCTAATGTGAAGATGAGAAACACTTGAGCTGATTTGTTTGTGTGAAATAAGAATTTTGTAATTGTGTTCAGATGAAGCACAGTTAAAGGGATTATAGGTCCCATGAAATAAAATTGTAATGTTAATTTACATATCAATAAACACTTATTTACTCACAATTTTGTTGCGAAACATGTTAAGATCTTTGGCTTTTTCATAAGATTTTATGAGGCTGTGATAGGTTGCTGAATATCTTTCGAGCCTTGTTTGATTTTCAAGCGTCCTTCCATTTCTCTCTTCTCTCATTTGGTGGTATTTTTTTTTATGACGAAGTTTGCTTAAGTAAAAAGTTTAATTGACAGAAGAAAAATATTAATACATATGTAAATAATCCGTCATATTTTTCACTCATCTTACACACACCTTTAGTATACTACAACTTTCTCTTGAGATTTTCCTTTTGATTTGCACGTTTGGTTGACGCTCTTAGGCACATGACTTCTAACACCAGCTCCACTCTCTGCTAAGTAGTAACTCGGCAATTAGTATGAGGAAGGACTCACCCAGTGGACTACCCACACTGAATCCTCTGAGCCGATATAGATCATGTCAGTCTAATAACCTCACATATTCCTTCCTGGAATTCTGGAGTCCAGTGATGCTTCCTGTTGTTGCTCTTAAGTATTTCCAGGCCTGTCTGGACGATTGGCTCCTTGTTTTGTTTTAGTTTGTTTTACTTTGTTTTACTTTTGTATTGGTGTGAAACAGGAAACTTTACTCCCTAGTGACTTTGTTTGAACCTCCGCCTTCTTTTTTTTTTTTTTTTTTCAGTTTTAGGCAAAGGTTTCGTGGGTCTGAAAGGGGGCGCCCGTGTTTATCAGGTGGCTTTGTAACACCTGTCAGGTCTCTTCATCTCACATTTACGTCTGTGAGGTCAGAAATCTTCTAGTTCCTCAGCTCACAATTTTTTTTATTCACCTAGAATATGGATTACTTTTAACTTGCATTTCCTCTTTGTGTAATAAAATTGAACACTATTGCTTCCTTCGGGGTTAGAGATGATAAGAATATTGTTTTCTGTCTTCTCTGTTTTGAGATGTCCGTCAGTTCATCAGCCTGTCTATCATATTATTAAATTTTTTTATTGTTACTTCAAAATAAATGCCACTTTAATATTATTTTTTTTTTCTTCTCATCCTATTGTTGCTATCCATGGCACTTGTCGACTTATTGGTTCAGTCCACGTCCCTTAATAAGGAGAGAGAGAGAGAGAGAGAGAGAGAGAGAGAGAGAGAGAGAGAGAGAGAGAGAGAGAGAGAGAGAGAGAAATTCTAACTGGATTGTATACGAGAACGTGCTATAGTGGAAGATTAGGACGTCATCTATTGAATATCAAAAGTGTGAGCTAACTGGGATATAGGACCTTATGTTTATTTATTTATTATTTATGTATTTATCTGTGACTTTCCTCGATTATCTGTCATTCAAGAATAAACGTAGGTTTTCAATTAAGAGATATTGTTTCATTTAGTACTTGATGACCCTTATTTGACAGTGGGAAGACATCCATCGATTTGTCGGAACAAATTCCTTCCGAGAAACAGTAACAGTTTCCGGCCTATGTATGGGCTGACATTTCTCCAAACCATATATATATAATTTGGAGCGAAAGGTCGTAGGGGATATCGCTTACTGAAGCTTTAGTAGTTTCGTTGTTGGAGAGTAGGAGTGGACATCATTTTTAGAGGCCTTCCTTGGGTTGAACAGAAGTGCCATTTTTTTTTATTATTATAACCAGTATTACTATTATTGTATATCAGGTCCACTATAATATTCACTGGTGAATTATGTTGATTTTTATAAAAAACTATTATTATTATTATTATTATTATTATTATTATTATTATTATTATTATTATTATTATTATTATTCAGAAAACGAACTTTATTCACATGGAAAAAACCAACAGCGGCCTTTGACGTAAACTTCCAGCATCCAAGGAATAGTGTTCATTTGAAAGACGTAACAGAAGGTAATGGGAAGTACAGAAAGAAGAGATTAGTTATTAGAAAAGTAAATTAATACTTTAACACTTAATAAACAAATAGGCAAAGATATATATAAATCAGTTACGATTTTCACTTTCTTGAGTATAGAGTTTTCTGTTTCGTAGCTCTCTTGAGTATTGCAGTAAGCCTTCATAGCAACCTTAATTGAGGTAAGATTAGACATCTTTACGACCATGAAGAATTAGTTGTCTCATATATCAGTTTATAAGATATAAGTTTGTAACTTCAGTATGACAACCATCTGCGCCCATGCGCAGTAGGATGAGTCCATATATCGAAAAGTGAGGTTTGTGTCCCCGTAGGAAGATGTTTTTTTAACCCTTTTTTTCACGAGCAAAAACGATTTTATCAAGAGCGCCTCAGTGACATGATCGGTATGGTCTTGACCTGCCACCTCGGTGGCCGCGAGTTCGATTCTCTGGCATTCCATTGAGCGGTTAGAGATGCGTATTTCTGGTGATAGAAGTTCACCCATGACGTGGTTCGAAAGTCACATAAAGCCGTTGGTCCCGTTGCTGAATAACCACTGGCTCCATGCAACGTAAAAACACCATACAAACAAACAAATAAAAACGATTGTATCAAGCAGCCCAATGTTTTCTTTTTCTAGCCCGGGCCTGAATAGACAAAGAAGCTAGTAGAGAAAGAATAATGATGGACCTTACTTGGATTATATATATAAAAAAAGCTAATCTTACAGGAGCCATTTTTCTTGCAGAGGGACGATATCGATCGATTTGACTGATGAGTCATATCCTTCGACACCCGTCATCATAGCGAACCTACTACATCAGTTTCTAATCTCTTGTTTATTTACGGCCCATGATAATGACGTCTTAAGATTGCACATTTAGACGCTCGCCAAGTTTAAGGGATAAAAGACTCTTTATGTGTAGTTGCGTCTTGCTGAGTGGAAATGGACAGAGTTCGACACGTGCCCTGAGTTCATCGACCCAGCCAGAAAAAAGTCCTTTCGAATCATTTGGTCATTCGTGACGTCGTTTCGTTTTCTTGGGAGAGAGAGACTGTGGTAGTAGTGGTGGTGGGAGTAGGAATATTAATTTTAGTAGAGGTAGTGGTAGTAGTAGTGGTAGCTGTCGTTAGAGGTAGAAATGCTAGCATTTCTCATTTCTAGTCTTTTTTTTTTTTTTTTTTTTTTTTTTTTTTTTTTTTTTTTTTTAGCCAGTTGTGTTAGTAGTATAGTTGTGATTGTAGTTGTGGCAGAATGGCCAACACTTCAATTTTCTGATGTTTAGGGTAATTCAGTTGACGTTGAACAGTATTTACTTTGGTGGTTAAAATAGGGTTCTTTAAACAGAGCAGCGTACGCAAAAGGAATTTATTTAATATTTGGTTCGTTAGTTTGATGTAAGGATTTCTATAATTTATGAATATTTCTCTTTACTATGAATGTACTGAATGAATTGGAACTAGAAGCATTTTCGATTAATTAGGTTTTAGAATTAAGAATTAATGAGGCTCGTAGAAATTAAGGCATAATGATGTCACTTCCTTTATTTATTATATTTTTGAATGGCCACATTTCTTGTCGTTGAAGTGAACTGAAGATTGGTACTTGTACAGTTTCCTTAAACAGAAAGTGCAGTACAACAATGTAATCGACAGCAATTATTAGTCATTCATTTTTTTTATAGTAAGATTGTCATTCATATTAGTACCGTCGCGAGTCACTTGACGGTAATGAAAAGAATATTCGGTATTCACGTAGGTATAACTTTTAACCCTGACCTAGTACATGGTTTGGGTATCTGTCTGCTAATTACTTACATCCTCAAATTTGAGTATACGAGAAATAATAGCTGGCAATATATATATATATATATATTATATATATATAGATATATATATAGATAATATATATACATATATACATATATATATATATATATATATATATGTGTGTGTGTGTGTGTGTGTGTGTGTGTGTGCGTGTCTGTGTATATATATATATAATATATATCTATCTACTCTATCATATCTATATATATATATATATATATATATATATATATATATATATATATATATATATATATATATAAAATTGGGATGGCGGTGCGTAGCCTGCAACGGTATGAGAACAGCTAATAAAAGGGGAAAATTTTTTGGTAAATTTAAAGACCCTTAAGTAGTGCAGCAAAATTGTTATTGGGATTAGATTAAAAAATACGGATGGTAAATTCGTCATTGCTGATGCTTATTCATTCATTTACTCAGAAGACGTCCACGCACAATCTCTCTCTTATTCATTTTGAACTAAAATTATCAATAGTATTCACTGGTCCGCTGGTATGGTGGCTAGCGTCGTGGTATGCCGCTTAAGATGTCACGGGTTCGCTCCTCCCCCAGGGCGATGAAAAATCTCTGATTCTCATATCACGATCAGTTACTGCTGCAGTGTGGGGTCTGCGGTGGGAGGTTAAAACCAACATTCTTTGGAATCTTGAATTTCAAGTCAATGGCCCCTTTGGCGTGTTTGTTCCGTGAATAGGTTTCTTCTACTGAAATAATAATAATAATGGATACCTAGCAAACGTGGTATGATTTCTCTAGTTCATTAAAACTGAGTAAATAGTTTATTTCTTAGTATACGAAAAATTAGCAAACAGAGTCAAACTTCTGATGTATAATGAAGCGTTCGCGATTTCAAAAGGAACGAGTAAAGACAGTCTTTCATTTCATGAAAAATTAGTCAACAAAACTGTGTACGTCTGAGTAAGTGAGCAAATAAAATCTGTATATTTCGTCAGAAAAGAGTCAACTGAATATCCTTTTTATTTTATTTGAACATACGCAAGCTAAATGAACTCATTCACTGAATCTCAAACAAGTGAAAAAAGATATTTCATTATTAAACCTTATGTTCAGTTTCATTTTCGATTTTGTGTCCAATATTATTTGCAGTTTGGCCTTCATTGTTATTTAATTTTATTTTCAATTTAATCTTAATTTTTATTCTCAATTTTAAGTTTCAATTTCATTTGTCAATTTTACGTTCGGTTTCATCCTCAGCAGCACGAGGACAGCGGAGCATAGCAATGGTGTCATAGATCCGCGGAATGGAACTCATATTGATCTGTTGTTTATTGATCCCCTCTGCGTGTGTGTGTGTCCCTAGACGTCCTGTCCCCCCCCCTCTGTCCCTCTCCTCCCTATTCCTTTCCCCATCCACACTTCCTCCTTCAAATCCATCCCGTCATGCTCCCTTGCTACAGAACACTTTGCGTCAGATATCGATCGACTGTCGGCTTTTAAAAACGGTCCTGGGTGACCGATAGACGGTGATTCACGTGGGTCTGACCCATATATGGAGAGAGAGAGAGAGAGAGAGAGAGAGAGAGAGAGAGAGAGAGAGAGAGAGAGAATTTTTTCTGTTTATTACATGTGTAAGAGAAGAAGAAGCTTGTTATTTCATTACTCTAAAGATATATATATATATATATATATATATATATATATATATATATATAATAATATATATATATATATATAATATATATATATATATATATGAAATATAGAAGTACGAAGAAGGAAGACATTCCGTATATTGATATTTGATGTTGAGAGTTTTAATCATTTAAGCATTTTTCGTAATCTGACATTGCCAGTTCATACTCCTTTCAATTGGAGTAATTTCTAAGTGATCTTTCAGCAGCCTTATTTTTTAGAAAGGTAATACATTTTTGAAGCGATGTAGTCTTTATAATAGGTAGTTATCTATTGGTAATATATAATATATATATTTTTTTTTTGAATAAAGGCTCTCAGAAATTTTTTTTTTATAAGATGCTCTCAGAGTTTTATTTTTAGTTTTTCCTTGTAAGTAAAGTCTCTCAGAAATTTTTTGTGAGTTTTTTTTTTAAATAAAGGATCTCAGATTTTGTTAAATAGAGGCACTCAGAGAAATATCTAATTTATATATATATATATATATTATATATATATATATATATATAATAGATATATATATATATATCATACATACACTACATACATCAAGCAAATCCATAATCATGTAGTAAAATAATGCCTTGACTTAACAAGGGAATTATGTACTTACCAGTCACCGAAGTATGATTATCTTTACCCCTGCTACTCTTTTAGATGTGATATGTTTTTAGACATATTTCTTATATGGAATGTTAAAGTGTAAAGTACAGGTTAGTATAGGTTATGGACTATGTGGGATTGCTGTTAAACGTTCTAAGATATCTAAGAGAATATTATGTGTTAATTATCTGAAAGGCCAGACCCTCAAAGTGGACGAACTTTAAGTCGAAGTGCTATTGTATTTGATTCATTTAATCTGATTTAACGAGAGTGTTATTTGTAATTAACTTTCTTACGAGGAAAAGCTGCGGAGTACTACCATGGTAGTACTTGGCAACTCAACCGCCTCTGTTCTTTTTTTTTTTATGAGACGAGTCTGAATCGCGTCACGAGAGAACCGCGACGATCCCAGCCAAAGCCTTTTCGGGCTCCGGTATCTGAAATGCGACCCTTCCTTGAATGACAAGAGACAGCAGCACGGAGGGATTGGACGGCCGGAGTACTACACAGAATCCTCCCGGTGCGTGAGTTTGAATATCATGACGATTGTGTGTGTGTGTGTGTGTTCACATGACAATCTCTGAATGCCATTTGAAAGTTGGGTGTGCGGCTTTCATTACTTGTGCCCACAGCTCCGCTACTGCTCCTTCTGCTGCTATATATAGCTCGGGTAATTTGGTTCCTTTAGTCTTTGATGTATTTCCTTTGATTTGACGTCATCCTTCTCAATGTTTTTCATTTATTTATTGTTCTCGTCTCACGATTTTTTATGGCTGTAATTAGATCTGAATTCAGTCGTTGTTTTGTGTGAATTCTTCACCGTTTTGTCGAAAGTTTATTCAACTTAATTTTTGTATTAATCTGTAAATTTAGCCATGTGTTCTATTCGCGATATTGTTTATGAATATTGCTTATATCTCTATTCTAAAAATAGCAAATAACTTTGAGGCTATATTTTCTATTTGATTCTGATACCAAGTGCCTATGCAGACCCTTGCGGAGATAAGATATTACCGACCGAGATAAAACACTCCTCTCCTACTTTTCTTGTGTCGCCTTCAAAATTCTCCAGGGCGTATTACCGTCGCTAAATAAGACGAGTTATAGTTTCTATCAGCCTTAGAGCATGTCAGTCAAGCCTTAATTTACCGAACTAGGGTATCGCCCAGAGTTGTAGTCTGCATAGGGTACTGTAGACAGTACTCCGGGTTTATGAACATTATTCCATCTGCCCTCAGGTGCCTACTTGGTGCCTTATACCTGTCTTTTACTGCTCATATACTTTTTCCACTTTAAGCTTCAGCTGCTCTTTCACTTATCGGAAGACCCCTCAGTGCGAACTGGAACACCAAGTTGAAGAGATTTAGCGCCATGACATCGTGAGATAACCGAGGAAGGTTTAAGAAGGAAAGTGAAAAGGGAGGAACCTGATACCGAGGAGGTCAAGTTATCGCTTAACGATACTTTGGCGTAAGTGGGAGGCGAACAGTGAAGAAGAGGAAGTTTGGCCATGTAGTTTCAAGGACGTGATATTCATCCCCCGTTACGTGGGTATGGGGGCCTGGGGGGTGGGGGGGCAGGGCCGTCATTGCACATCACGCGGTGCATTGTAAGCATTAGTTAAGGTTCTTTGCAGCGTCCCTTCGGTCCCTAGCTGCAACCCCTTCCATTCCATTTACTGTACCTCCGTTCGTATTTCCCTTTTTCCATCCGACTTTTCACCCTCTCCTAATAATCGTTTCAGCATTATTTTCAGCGCTGAATGACCTCATAGGTACCAGAACTTGTGGACTTTCGCCTAAATTTGATATTCCTGAGATACTTATCCACTGGAAGTTTCTGGATTATTTGGACTTAATGGGCAGAAATGGTAATGAGTTTTGAGTGTATTCTTCTTAGATACTTCCATACTTGCCTGGTTTTAATGAGCTCTTGATTTGAGTCCTTTTTTTTTTAGTGACATTTTAATCTCTTGTGTATTGGAGGGAAAACTTTGATGATAAAAGTCAATAGAACTTAAAGCAAATATTTTGATACATTGAACTTTATTTTCTTTTATTTTTATTTTTATTTGTGAAATGCCTTCGTGGTTTTCGTTCATATATGATTTTCATAATTTATGCCCCGGTCTTTACGTAACCTAAGTCCGAAATAGCCTATATACATACATACATACATACATACATACATACATACATATATATATATATATATATATATATTATATATATATATATATATATATATATATATATATATATATATATATATATATATATATATATATATATATATATAGAGAGAGAGAGAGAGAGAGAGAGAGAGAGAGAGAGAGAGAGAGGTGCCTTTATTAAATACTGGAAAAGATGATATTGCTTTTAAAAGTGTGCCAATTATATACGTATGTACATACACACATGTACTCTTATCACCGAGAGTAAGATTTCCCCTAAATGATGTTTTATTCAAACCTTCTTAAAAAGCCTGGAGGACATTACATCAGATCTGGAGCGATTATGGCTCCATGAATTTCCTCGGCACACGAACACCCCACCCACGCTTATTTACATTTCAAACCACTTACAAGATAAACATTCGAGTCACACACTTTGTAAGGTTAATGGAGGGTCGTCGGAGATCATTTGTTGTATTTCAACGGAGATCTTCCACATTCGCAATTGATCCCTGAAACCCTTCTATCTGCCGAGAGCAACCAAAATGCAGTGAATGTTTAGCCTCGCTGTCGAACTTCTCGGCTCCAGAGGTCCTTTACTCCTCACGCTGTTGGAAGTTCCAGCGAAGGTGCAATGCTTTACTACCATAATACAGTTCTTGTATTTTAATACATTATCTATTTGTTAATTTATGAATACATTATTTTTATTTTTCCATAAGTTGGGTCTCTTCTTTCTGTATTTCCCTTTACCTCGTGTTACTTCTTCCTAACGAAGACCATATTCTTTGGAAGCTTGAATTTCAAGTCAGTGGCCCCTGTGGGCTTGTTCTCTGTGAATAGGTATCATCTTCTGAATAATAATAATAATAATGGAAGCACAGTCATTGAGGCATTAAGGTTAGAATATCTCGAAAGCCTGAAGGAACCGCAAATGAGAAGAGCGAATGCGTGGGAAGAAACTGACTCTGAAGCGAAGCTGGAATTCAGAATTTTACCCAGGAATGAAGTCTGATTTAGATGCCGATTGATAGCGAGTTCTTAACTTCTCCCCCGGTAAGGTGAATTGAAAATGGGTCGAGAGAGTTTACACATTATATCAAGCAGCAGATAGTAGACTTCTGTTGTTATGGGTGTATCCTCTCTCTCTCTCTCTCTCTCTCTCTCTCTCTCTCTCTCTCTCTCTCTATTGCCTTTGGCGTAATGAAGATTTTTTTTTTTACCCACAGGACGTTTTCTTTCTAGTTTAATGGAGAAACTGAGTAATACACACACACACACACACACACACACACACAGACATATGCATATATATATATATATATATATATATATATTATATATATATATATATATATATATACATAGCATATATGTGTAAATGTGTGTTTGTTTACAAAACGATCCACAGTAATATACTGCAATTGAGACGAAATATATTTGTTAAAATAATTACGAAGTCTGTACCTTGCTTTTCACCAGTGCCACCCATATCATGTAGTAGCTGCCGACCTTGCAGGCTGAGCCAAGATGCGACGGCAATTTGTATTCCGTATACGTGGTCCCAACGCCTTGTGCGGCCTGTGCTTCACAACCTTCTATTTGTTTAACCTGTAGGCAGCCACCACGTGGTACAGGTGGCATTGCTAACACACAATCATGTGAAAGAGAGGGTTCTCTGTGATTGGCTGGCATTCTTTCGTGGTAAACAAAGGTGCTGCAGCAGAAAGCATCCGCACAGGGTGGCCACTTATTTTACAGCTCTGGGCTCTGGCTTGCTCTCTTCTGAAAGCTCACAGTTGTCCTCTACTCGGTAGGTAAAGGGTAATGCCCACATGAAGGAATGGCAATTAACGGACGGAAAATGCTTACAATAAGTACCATTGGTCACTTGGACCTCTTGGTATGGATTAGTGAAGTGTGCTCTGTCACAGATATTGATTGATATATATTTATATATTCATAGATATATAGATGTACAAAAGCTGATTGTAAATTTTGTGAATAAATTAGTTTCTCCTTATGTATTATTTAGCTTTCCTCCTTTTTCTGCCTCAGTTGCTGTTGGGTTGTCTCAGTGCCGATCTTATATATTTTTTATTTTCTTTTTGTTTATTTAAAGAACCTGATGAACGCAATAGGCGTACATAATATATATATATATATATATATATATATATATATATTATATATATATATATATATATATATATATATATATTTACAATGGATTTTAGTTGTCCTGTAGTATGTATACTTTACGTATCAGCTGAATTTGAATGCTTTTTTATTATACTTATTCTGACCTCCAATACCATCAAGCAAGTCTCTCTCCTCTCTCTCTCTCTCTCTCTCTCTCTCTCTCTCTCTCTCTCTCTCTCTCTCTCTCTCTCTCTCCTAATGCCCTGCTTTTATTACTCATTAACGTTAAGCGATGATAATTGGTATCAGTTTGCAGTAATTATGCATGACCAGGAGAAACGTCGGGGAAAATGATGCGTCAGGTTATATCAACAGCGCGAAGAGGCTAATGAAACCTAATTACCTTCGAATTGGCTTTATAAGAGGACATTTTGAATGTTGAGTTGAACGAGCACCCAGCGTTAAAATGTCGGGTGTGAATGGTTGTCATTCCAGTGGATATCGTCGCGAAGTCTTTGTCGGTTGGTCTATTTTATTTTAAGTTTTCTTTGGCTTTGGTTTCAAACTGGCCGTCTTGCTTGTTAAGGACCTGGGAATTTACTAATTCTGTACTGTATTTAGTATTTGTCGATCCGACCCCCCCCCCCCCCCCCCCCCGACCCCACCCCCGCCGTTGTTTTTTTTATTTTCTTTAAGCAAATCAATCATTATGACATTGAATTATTGAATTACTTAAAGAATGACCTTGCTGTGGCTTTTTCTTAACACATATGTCATTACGCAAATGGATGCTTTCAAACAGGTTGAGAGAGAGAGAGAGAGAGAGAGCGGAGGAGAAGAGAGAGGGGCGTTAGAACAGAGAGAGAGAAGAGAGAGAGAGAGAGAGAGAGAGAAGGCAATCCTGGAACTGTAACATCCGAGTTCTGTCTCGTCTCAGCCTACTGCTCAGCTTCCTGTCACTCAAGTTTTGATGGCACCATTGTTCTGGAGTTCAAGAAAAGACAAATTTCCTATTTCTCTCTCTCTCTCTCTCTCTCTCTCTCTCTCTCTCTCTCTCTCTCTCTCTCGTACAGACGTTGATGTATTATATTACTGATGCTGTTCTTTTGCTATGAAAGAAAAGTGATTACATTAATTACTTTTATAAAATATTTTTTAATGTTCGAATTAAATTTTTTGAGCAAGGAAAGAGTATTTTGAATACTTAAAATATAAAGTTTTGAGGACGTCAACTTTTTATTTTATTTTATTATATTTTATTTTTATTTTTTTAATCCCAAAAATAACGAGTTGCCTCTGAGATGAAGTAATCAGCGAATCGTTGAGATAAACAAAGATATATATATATATATATATACTATATATATATAGATATATATATATATATATATATATATATATATACATACACACATATATATATATATATATATATATATACACACATATATATGCAAATTTTGCTTTGAAAAGGTTTATTGGCCTGTTTTTTTCATGCCTTAGAAGCGTTAACATTTGTCCATCTTTTATATTTCCAGCATCAGTTTGCAGTTGTATTGCACCGAAATGAAAGAATCCTCCAAGTTTTCTTAGTAAATGTTGCCTTCAGAAGTAAGAATTGCTGTATCGACACATTGCTTTATCAGCTCAAAAAAAAAAATGTATTTGTTGAAATGGGAGGATATAAAAATATAAAAGATGATTAAACTGGACCCATTTTCATAATTCTGGGTCGAGCGAATCAGATGTATAGAGAAGACGACTCGAAATATTCCCAAGAAGAAGACTCAAAATATATATATCAAGCCGTTTAGTAAGATTTGACTGTGGGGAGCCACATGAAAAATGATAGGTCGTAAAGGAATTCCTCTCTCTCTCTCTCTCTCTCTCTCGTCTCTCTCTCTCTCTCTCTCTCTCTCTCTCTCTCTCTCTCTCTCTCTTTTTCTTTTGTCAATGGAAAGGTCTTTGCAACTTTAATTTTAATGTCTTAATATCGGAAGGTTTCAGGATTCATTTTATTATAACCTTTAATGATTTCTCTCTCTCTCTCTCTCTCTCTCTCTCTCTCTCTCTCTCTCTCTCTCTCTCTCTCTCTCTCTCTCCAAATTAGTCTGTGAAGGATTTTTTTCTAAATCAGAATGCATTACTTTAT
>NC_087200.1:191368558-191427480 GCF_015104395.2 Macrobrachium nipponense | reverse complement strand
GATTCAGTTTAGTCTTACCCAACAATCATATTAAAAGTGTCAAGTAAACTCATGCGATAAGTGTAATGCTTCCATACTTCAAAGTAATAATTTGGACTCCATTCATCAAATGTCGATGGTAATATACTGATTATTAGCCTTACGAATAAAGATAAAAAAATAAAAAAAAAGTCTTCCTTCTTCCAGTCAACATGTTGAACCTTATTATTAAAGTGGTCGAATCTTACCAGTCTGAATAAACAGACGATAGAAATTATAATAAAGACAATGATTTCTATTCATACCTCAAGGACGTCCAACTTGTTGCGAAACTGCGTTAAATGAGACAGTTGGGTTTGAGTAATAAGCTGAAAATTATTTTGTGTTTCATCTCTTCCGAGGGATTGAATTTGCTGGGTCATTGGGTCATTTCAATGTCCTGTTCAGTGAATATGTAATGATTTCTTTGAAGATGAAAGGCAATTTGAAATAATATTTCATTCCTCCCTAAGGATAAATATACATTTCATATGCCACAGATTTTATAATGATATCCTCTATGTTGTCTTTCAATTTAATAAAACTAAAAAATCTAAATATTTCTAGTTGAGTTATTGCAATGGGAAATTATATTTCATTCTTCCTTAAGGATACATATACATATCATATACCAAAGACTTTATAATGATATCCTTTATGTTGTCCTTCGCCTGAAATAAAAAAAATGGATGAAAAAAATTTTGGGAATAGTTTCAAAGACAATTTGAAAAGAAAATATTTCGTACTCATTCGGCTAAAAGTAAGGCGTACCTCGGCCTTAAAACAAAAGCAACTGAAATAAATAACTGAAGAAGATATTTCCCAAGAAAGGAGGAAAATATTGCAATGAAAGCCAGGTCAGTTTCAGATTTCATCAGGTTTCGTTCGTCGATTTCCTTTACAAAAATGTCAGGCAAATTTGCAGTTTGACGAGTAGGTTTCATGCCAAGGTAAAAACGAGATTAATAAAACTTTTTTTTATGAAAAAATAGTAAGTTGAAACTCTATTTCTGGGACGAGCAAAGGGCATTATTCTGCTGGTAAAAGATCTGCCAGCATAAAAAAACTACCTCCTGCATACAAAAGGACGATAAAAAATAGAATAAAAAAACAAAAAAAGCAATAAAGGTCAAATAAAAACCTTACACAAGGAAAGGAAAAATGCATTTCATAACATTCTGTCTGAATCGATTGCATGAGAGCTGGAAGCGACTTACACAGCAGAAGGAAGATTTTACACAGAAATAAATATAAAGAGGAAAGACAAGATACTGCTTGGACAACTCTCAAGGAGACATAGGCAGTTGCTACACACATAACTTTACCATTTATGCTAAGTGGCAAAGGACAGGAAACCCAAGGTCTTTTCCTTGCCCAGGCACGATGGAAACAGGAAGTAAAAGGTGAAGATACTGAAAATGGGAAGAAACAGCTGTACGTCTTTTCCATCTCAGGCAGAAAAAAAAAAAAAAAAAAAAAAAAAAAAAACAGAACGAGAGGAAGGAAAGAAAGGTGGTGGTAGTGGGAAGGGGGGGAGGGGGGGAAAGCTTAGCACGAAGAAAGGAAGCCACAGACCCGCCTTAGAAAGGACTAAAAGTTGTAGGAGTCATGGAAAAACAAAAGAAGATAGAGATTTCCAAAGCTTAGCAGCAAAAGCTACAGAAACAAATTACAGACATCCAGAAAGTGAAATATCTAAACATTGACACCTTGAATATCACTGGTCCTCCCTTCGCACACGAATTGTTTGAAGACGAGTGTATGGATGACCCAAAATGTAATACTCAACTATTTTTCTTGAGTTTGTTAGCCATTCTTATATACATTATACCTAATACATAAAACTCGTATTTCTTACACACAAACCCTTGTATGTGTATTATGTACACTATACATAATGCATAATACTCATATACACGCGTATGTGTGTAAGAAATACGAGTTTTATGTATTATGTATAGTATACATAAGAATGGCTAAGAAACTCAAGAAAAATAGTTGAGTATTACATTGTGGGTCATCCATACACTCTTCTTCAAACAATTGGTTCGCAAAGGGAGGATATGGAGCTCAACCACGAAGGGAGACAGACCTCTCTAAGGAAATCAGGTTATAAGGAAAAACAGAAGCGGAAAGAAAATCTCAGAGCTTGGCAGTAGAAGGAAAGAAGCAGCCACTCAACGTGTAATTCAAGGATTACGTTTACCATGCAGTAAATGTGGTCAATTAATCCACATTGTCTCTTCTGAGTGCTTTTACAAACCATTGTCTTGATTAAGGGTAGAGAAAGTGTCCGTATTATAACGTCAGAATGCTTCCATTTGATCATTAATTCGTGTACAGTATTTCATCTCTCTGATTCGGTTTCACCATTTCACATTATATACCGCTTATGTGAATAAGTAAATAAACAATGTATACACACACACACACACACACACACATATATATATATATATATATATATATATATATATATATATATATATATATATTGAATATGTGACTATAAAGTCTATATATATGCATACACATACAGTCCATATAATGTGTTACATATCAATCACATCCTCACCTCCAAATGGAGTGCAATATACTACATACACCGCGTATTTCCGGACATTATCACCTAAAATTCGGCAAGAGATATGTAGGTGCCCATGAAGAGGACGCATTAGAGGAGTCGACATCTTGGAAGACGACGTAATACTGACGCGAATCATACACAGATGTACATACACACATATGTAGCCTATATACACATACACAATATATATGTAGTATATATATATATATACACATATGTATACATACACACAGGTGCATACACGTATACAAACGTGCGTGCATACACATGTATAAGTTCATACACACATATATGTACAAATATACTTTCCGTTCCCTCTAACGAATCATTCAACCAAACAAAATCAGATTCAATTTCCAAGTCACGATTCATATAATCGACTCAAGAATGACCCCCAAAGGAACCTAGCAACAACTGAGACACAAAGAAAATCATCAACAGCAACAACAACAACACAGAAAGAAGCAACAACACCCAATTACAAAATGGGAAAAATCAGGAGACCCTCTAAATGGGCAAGAGCAAATATACCCATTTCCCCATTTTCGGCCCCTATGCCAATGGCCCGGCCCCCATAACACACCCCATTAACGTCGATAGAGAAATGGAGTCTACTTCAGTACAAATCTCCTCTCTCTCTCTCTCTCTCTCTCTCTCTCTCTCTCTCTCTCTCTCTCTCTCTCTCTCTCTCTTAAATTTGTATGGATTATACATTTATACAATGCCCTATCATGGTGAGCCGTCTGATGCTTGAGAATTTCGCTAAGCTCTCTCTCTCTCTCTCTCTCTCTCTCTCTCTCTCTCTCTTCTTCAGAGAATAAGGTTCTCCTTATATAAAAAACAAAAAAAAAAAATTGCGATGTATCGAACGATTTCTTTTACAGGGTTGATGAGGTATAAGATGCAATTACAAATTTTTCAATCTTATATGTATAAGTCACCTCACTACTACTACTATTAATATTCTCGATGTATCATATGATAGCATGATCAGACAATTTTCCATCTAAAATTCACGGGAGCAAAATATAAACACATACAAACATAAGCAAAAACACATACAATGCAATTCTTCACCTTGAAATTACATCAGACTAGGATAGTTAATTTTCCAAAACATTAAAACAAAGTATATATGTATTAGTCATCACTCTGAATTTACATAATAGAAGGTAAAACACACACACACACACACACACACACACACACACACACATACATATATATATATATATATATATAATATATATATATATATATATATATATATAAAGGTATAAGCCACGATGGAAAATTAAACAACAGAGTTTCCGCAAGGTCTTTCGACGTTCAAACGTCCTTTACTTAGCAGATGAACTGAGTTACATGAAGAATTGACAATACAAGAAAGGTCGTATAACTTACAGATAGGATTATGAAGAGATTAGTTCTTAGAAATCCGACACACCTGGAAGATGAGTAACTTCCCAAACAAGCATAAAACATGGGTACAATTTAAAAAAACAAAAAGATTAAATTGTACCCATGTTTACGCTTGTTTGGGAAGGTTATTCATCTTCCATGTAAGTCAGTACTTCTGCTAAGGTAAAGGACGTTTGATGTCGGAAAGATCTTGCGGAAAATCCGTTGTTTAATTTTCCTTTGTGGCTTATAACCTTTATTTATGGATTTATCACGTTCAAACTTTCGTGATTCAGTTGATATATAAACACACACACATCACACACACACACACACACACACACACACACACACACACATATATATATATATATATATTATATATATATATATATATATATATATAATACTATAGTAGATTCACATCACCCGTGCATCTAATGTCTAGACTAGTCCCTTACGACGCTCCTGATTGACTGTTGATAAGCCAATCACAGGGCTGGAAACTCTCAGTCTTTCGAGAGAGTTCACAGGCAGGATGCATGTTCCACCCTCTCCTGGGGGATACTTTCAAAAGACGTATCCCCAGGAGAGGTGGAACACACATTCTGCCTATGTGAACTCCGAGAGAGATTGAGAGTTTCCAGCCCTGTGATTGGCTTATCAAAAGCCAATCAGGAGAGTCATAAGGGACTAGCCTAGATATCAGTTGCACGGGTGATGTGAATCTACTATAGTATTATATGACATTCTTAATCTTGAGCTTACATTATCACAATATAAGCAACTGGAACCAAATGCAAACACGTCATACAAAGCATTCTTAATCTTATCACAATCGCGCTGTATAAACACAAATTTCTGTACAAACACATAATACGTTATCCTCATTCTTTAATAGAATGCAGCATGAATATGCCAAAACATACGCATAACATGTCACCACATACAACATAGAAAACAAGCCGAGATCAAATGAAGGGAACACAGGGTGGCAACACTCAGCGCATCCCACACGTTAATGGCAGGACTTAAATTGCTGATTTGGTCCCAGATACCTTTCTTTGTTCTGGAGTAATACATGGTAATGATTATATTCGGTTCGAATCGGGTGCTTCGAATGTAATCTGCTCTTGAAATGTAATTTTCCGGGCGGAGGAATTACCACCAGAATGTGATCTCCCTGATAACGAGATTCTCAGAGGACGCCATTTTCAGATTATGTAGTAATGATTAGATCATTTTATTTCAGATGGAAATCTCACAGAATTTACTTTCTGTTTGAGAATGTACAACTTCCAAAAGACCAAATTCATATTAACTCATTTCTCTGAAAATGATATTATTTTTAATATAACTATTTCAAAACTTAACGTTTCATATCAAAGCATTTGTATCGAACGTAATTGTCTTATGAAATGATTACCATAAAAACTTAGCTTTCAGACAAAGTAAATGTCTGATAATGTAATTTTCTTATAATGCGATTCTTTGGAAAAGTCATTTCCAGGTAACGCTAAGGAAAAAGTTAATCCTCATGGAATGTAATTTCCAGAAAACCAGAATCTCTGAAAATGTAATAACCACATTAGCACTCGTTTTCAGCTAAATGAATTATTATTATAAATAATAACTATCACTGACTTTCTGAAATGGAACTAATTTTCTAAACCGGAACTTTAATTTTCTAAATACCGGAACTTTAATTTCTGAGATCGTAACTTTAATAATATGAGTCTGGAACTTTAATATTCTGAGATCGTAACTTTAATAATCTGAGTCTGGAACTTTAATAATTCTGAGATCGTAACTTTAATAATCTGAGACTGGAACTTTAATATTCTGAGATTGGAACTTAATATTCTGAGATCGTAACTTTAATAATCTGAGTCTGGAACTTTAATATTCTGAGATCGTAACTTTAATAATCTGAGACTGGAACTTTAATATTCTGAGTTGGAACTTTAATATTCTGAGATCGTAACTTTAATATTCTGAGTTGGAACTTTAATTTATTCTGAGATCGTAACTTTAATAATCTGAGTCTGGAACTATAATATTCTGAGATCGTAACTTTAATAATCTGAGACTGGAACTTTAATATTCTGAGTTGGAACTAATAATCTGAGACTGGAACTTAATATTCTGAGTGGAACTTTAATATTCTGAGATCGTAACTTTAATAATCTGAGTTGGAACTTTAATATTCTGAGATCGTAACCAAATATTCTGAGATTGGAACTTTAATTTTCTGAGAACGGAACTTTAATATTCTCAGACCAGCATTTTAACTTTCTGAGAGCGGAACTTTAATAATCTGAGAATGGAACTCTAATATTTTGGGAACGGAACTGTAATATTCTGAGAACTGAACTTCAGTTTTCTGACACCGGAAGTTTAATATTCTAAAACGGAACTTTAATGTTCTAAGACCGGAACTTAATATTCTGAGACCTGAACTTCAATTTTCTGAGACGGAAGTTTAATTATCCTAAAAACGGAACTTTAATTTCTAAGACTTTTCGAATTTTAATATTCTGAGACCTGAAACTTCAATTTCTGAGACTGGAACTTTACTATTCTGAGACCGGAACTTTAATGTTCTGAAAATGGAACATTAATATTATGAGAATGGAACTTTAATGTTCTGAGACCGGAACTTTAATTTTCTGAGACTGAAACTTTATTATCCTGAAAACAAAACAAAAATTTAAATTTCTAAGACCGGAACTTTAATATTCTGAGAAAGAACTTTAATTTTCTGAGAACGGAACTTCAAGACAGAGTAATTTTCAGAAATGAAAATATTTTCCAGGCTGCCAAAGTCTACATTTCAAGTTTTGAAGGTTTAATAAACATACACTCGAGAATATGTTTTACAAGGTAACCCCGAATTTACATATTACAACTGTGTGAAAACACATCGAGTTAACTGGAGCAACTTGTGAAGAGTTTTTCTCAGAAAATTAAAAGTATCATTTTCATGAAACAAAGTTCCATCCTCATATAATTCAAGTTTCCTTTCTCAGGTGGTTAAAGGTCCACCAATCTAGATAATTAAAGTTCCATTCTCAGACAAAGTTCCATCCTCAGAATAATAAAGTTCCATTCTCAGACAAAGTTCCATCCTCAGAATAATAAAGTTCCATCCTCAGAATATTAAAGATCCATTCACAAAAAGAAAGACATATTGGAGGTAGCGTAGATAAGGTCATCAAAAACTGCTTTCCATTTGTCTTGTGCAAAAAAAAAACATAAAAAATAAATAAAAATAAAAAAAACACTTATGCCACTAAGAAAACGCCCCCATAAACCATCAGATTTAAGGATAAACCATTCCCTCGTTTTGAACACTAACAAAGCGTGTGTTCTGACCTCCAGCTACCGGGCCGCGTGCTAAAGTCTTCGGTCACATAGTGCAGTTTCCCCAGCGAAAATTAAAATAAATGCGTTATATCTTATTTGAAATAATTTTTACGTACTTCTTAACAGGCACGTGAATAATTTTTTACATTTCCATTCTAATAAATAAACCACTAATAATCCATATTCTTTTATAAAATTCTTTCATCTTTAACTCGACGCGAAACATGTTTCAGATCTTTTTAGTATTTTCCAATGACCTTTCCTACTCCCCAACAAGAACAGACAACAGTACTTTCTAGGCTTACTCTCCGAGTAAGCGAAAATTATATGTTTTTCAACGAAAGTCTACATACTCTACGTTTGAACAGTTCGAAAAGTATATCTATCTTAGTTTAACCAGACCACTGAGCTGATTAACAGCTCTACCTAGGGCTGGCCCGAAGGATTAGATATTTTTACATGGCTGGGAACCAATTTTGGTTACCTGGCAACTGGGCGTACAGCTTATAGTGGGATCCGAACCACATTATATCGAGAAGTGAATTCTAATCACCAGAAATAAATTCCATGTTGGCAGAGTTGGTCGAACAGTTCAAAAACCCAAACACTTCAACAAATACATAAGAAAAAGTTCACTTGTCAAACTTACTAAAGAAATAAGAGCAATTTAGCCATTTAAATTGGATCAACACAGGTAGAGTTCAATGAGTAATGAAAAAAATAAAGGAAAATATATGGAAAATAAATTAAGACAAAAGTCAGGTGAGGAAAGCTATTTGCATCCATTACCGTCAGCTCAGAACCGCGACGCGAAAGATTAAATGCCAAGCGATGAAATAAGACGAGATGAAGGAGAAACGAAAGAAAGAGAAAGAAAGTCACAAAGAAAGTGAGAAAGAGAGAGAGAGATAGAAAAGGAAAAAGAGATAAAGAAAGATAGAAAAGCAGCAATACAGGAGGATGAAAATATAAGGACAGAAAAGAATGAGAGAAAGAAATAAGCAAAAAACAAAGAAAGAAATTAAAGAAAAATATAAAGAATAAAACGAATGCAAGAAGAGACAAAGAAAGCGAGGAACCAGAAAGAAGGAATGAAAGCGAAAAGAAAAAATAAAAGGAAAAGGGAAAAAAAAGACTGCAAGGAATCCAGAGAGAGAGAGAGATAATAAAATAAAGAGAAAAACAAATAAAGATAAATCGAGGAAAGAGAGAAAGAAAACTTAAAGAAAGAAAGAATAGGATCGGTCGGTGGTTATTTCTATCGGCGCCTAATCCTAATTCGTTTATATTTGGAGTCACTTGAGATGAAGGGAGGTCCAAGTTGACAGAGCGTTTACTGATATGTCCCTCCCCCCCCAGCAGAACCCCAACCCCGGGCGGGAGGGTGGGTGGCTGGGGGGGGCCTCTTTACAGATGTCCTTATGACGGCAGTCTTATCGAAAACAAATCACTAGGAGCTACCGTGTGTCTGAACAGAGAGAGAGAGAGAGCTGTATCACTTCCATATTCTACTGCTAGTGGCAAGTGACAAATTGTTACACGCTGTGCGTAACTACTGATATGTGTTAATCCCCCTTACTATATAATTATATTATATATATATATATATATTATATATATATATAATATATATAAATAAATATATGCTATAGATAATATATATATATATTTATAGATTATATATATTATATACATATATAATATATATATGTGTGTGTGTGTGCATATACACAAACATATATATATATATATATATTATATATATAATATATATAGTATATTATATATTATATATATATATATATAATATATAATAACATATATATATATATAATATATATATATATATATATATATATATATATATATAATATAAACGCATTTAAGAGACAAATGCCTTTACATGTAATTCGCTATACCTCGGAATTAATGTATTTTCATATGAAGTTAAACGAATTGTTTAGCGTAATGCCCATATATATGAATCACGGTGATGTGAAAGGACACATAAATACATACATAAACATATATAAATTTGCATGTGTGTGTGCTATTGTAATTCCCTTGCAAGAAATTTGTACCAGCATCGGTAAACAAAATTTCTTACTAAAAAACTTCCAATGTATCTGTAAATACGCATGGATAGCGTCTCTCCAACGGTGAAAGCCAAGAAACGTCCCAGTTATCGCAAAATGATAAAGACAACTGGGAGAACATGATCTACAAATAGGCACTGCAACAAAACGCTCTTATCTAAACGTATACCTGTTGTGGTGATGTTAGCCTTACCATAATTCTGATCACCATGAGCTATATAGTATATATAAATCTTATCATCTGCCAAACTAGGACTCGCCATCCATACAAATTGTAGAGGGATGCTCCAATAAAATAACTGTTACTGAGTAAGTTTCTCAGTTCAATCTTCGTGGTTCATTTGACTCCCCCGTAATGATATTCACAAAAGTGGTTAATATAACTGCTGACTACGCCTTACTTGGTAATTTTCTACCTAAAATTTCTATATTTTTTCTCAATTTTCAAATTCAGTCTTGCGTTTCAAAATAATGACTGAGCGTACTATATTATACGAAAATTTTCTATGCAAAAATATTTCAATATCCTTCTACATTTTTATTAACTTCGCTACCGACATAATAATGTAATTATCGGAATTAAACACAGTTATTCCTTTTTAACATTTCAATACTAATATATATATTAAGCAATAGTGACTCAATTTTCATATACCACGAACTTCTCATGATCCCAGAACGTGGTAGTTCTTAGTCTTACTTGCTTTGTGATCACTGATTTTGGTACCAGCATGATCCCATGAAGTGTCGAGGAAGTATATAAGAACTGTTGTTTAACTGCTAAACTGTTTTATTACATTCATAGTATATGCTATGCACAATGAAATTTAAAGAAAGATTTTGTATTCAATTACAGTATTTGGCTATTATTATATTATTATCATATTACGATTATTATTATTATTTATATATATTAAGTTCGTTTCACTCAAGAGTTGTCAAACTTGTTCTCAACACGCTGTGATATGTATAAGTTTCACATGCTTTGAACATGTATGCCATAAGTTGCCAACGTGTCTGTTATATGTATGTGATGAGTTGCCAATGTGTTTGGACATATATGTGATGAGTTGCTGTGTTGTGATATGTATGCGACAAGTTACGGTGTTTGTTTGTGACATGTATGCGGTTAAGTTGCCATGTGATAGTACATGTACTGCAATATAAACATGCTTTGTGACATGTTATGTGATGAATTGCATCATGTTGTGACATGTATGCAATAAGTTGTCCAATAGATGGCCTGTGGTGAAGATGCCAACGTGTTTGAGCAAGTATGATGATATGAGAAGTTGTCCAATGTGTATGACATGTATGAGGTGCAGTTGCAACATGTTTGTGACATGCATGACAATATGTTGCCAACATATTTAATCAGTAGGATGACGTATCTTAAGCCACATTAGCTATCACCACGGGCCCTCTCTAAAGGAAAGCAGTCACCATCACAGGATTACCGGTGGTCGCCAGAATTATCACGCAGCATTATCAAAAAAAAAAAAAAAAAAAAAAAAAACCCACACTACACTCGAGACATTTTCAAGTCAATTCTCAGCTGGAAATGGCGCCGGTTTTCCGTTAAAAAAATGTAAACTGCCTCAGCCCAAAATATTAGTTAAATGAATTTTTCGAACCGTCACCCACGATTCCCTCGCGCTCGATTTAGGGCCGTGTTTTCTGTCGAATTTCCGTTATTAAAAAAATACAGCTGAGTTCGCTGGCTGGAGTAGTATGACCACACCCACAACTTTTGCATTGGACCCTGATCCTTCCACCACAAATTGTAATAATGGTGGTGTTAAAAACAGTCTGTGATAAGGTGGGGGGGTAGGGGGTGGGTGCGGTGTTTTGGTTAGGTGATCCATTATTTTGATTTTATGAGATTCAGGCTGTCAGGCTAAGCAATGGGGCACACTCGGCCATCAGCGATCGAAGCAATCAAAAGGGGAGGGAGTTGGAGAGGTTGCTGACAGCAAGACTGAAAAGAGGAATGGGGAAAACTGAGCGTACAGTAAAGGCTAACGCTGTTTGCAGCTACAAGGAGCTGCCGAAGGGATGATGATGAAAACCACCTCAGTATAATGCCTACAGTGGTCCACGTGAGATGCACTGACTAGCACTATCCCAATGTGGGTAGGCAATCTTGGAGAAAAGAAACTCATTCAGCTGATACCTTCACATGTTAGTTAGTCAACAAAAATGGATAACGCAGATTCTAAGATGTTAATACAAGGAGAATTAAAGGTTGATAATATTATTTTTCGAAAAGCTATTGGCACAGGACACAATCAAGTGTACTTAATTAGCCATTATACTAAGAATTAAAAAAGGGAGGTTTAATTTTCAAAAGCAGCTGCAATAACGTTTCAATACTGACTAAATTACAAATATTTTCAAAGATTTTTAGGTGATGAATAATAAAAACGATAAAAAAAAAACCATTAAAGTGGCCACCACCCATAAATTATGGGTTATAGATTTGGGCTGTTATGTACCTGCTACTACATTGCTTACTTCTGTTATTATCATTTCTCACAGTTAAGACCTTTCAATTGTTAAACGTGCCCTCCTGCGGCATTTTCAATAACCAGAAAAATCTGAAGCTGGAAAACATGATTTGTCATAAAAACCACGAAATGAGATGAGGGGGGGGGGAACAAGAATCTGCAAGTCCTTAACGTAGCTCAAAGAACAGATTCATCTCTGCGCCCACATGTACTTGTGTTACTGACCAAACACTGCCTCACGCACCAGCTCGCCTGTGCTAACTCACCCACAGATAAAACTTCATTATCAAAGTGTGTGTGTGTGTGTGTGTGTGATTGTGTGTGTGTGTGGTGGGTGTGTGTGTGTGTGTGGAAGGGTGAGGAGGTTTGTTGACTTCCCTCCAGAAAGAAATTTAAGGTTCTCAGGATGTTGAAGATTGTTGAGGTTGAGAATAGTCGACGATCGAACATTCCCCTACATGGAAGGTCGCATTCAAGTGAGACCCACAAGGCCAACACTGGAACAGGTCTCAAAACACCCTTCGGTAATGCTACAGTGGTCCACGTGAGATGCCTGACAGCAATATCCCCAAATGTGGGTAGGCAATTGGAGAAAAGAAACTCATGTTAGCTGATACCTTCACATGTACTATTTAATAACAATGGATTAACGCAGATTTCTAAGATGTCAAATACACGGAGAATTAAAGTTTGATAGCTATTATTTGCGAAGCTATTGGCACAGGCCAATCAAGGTACTTAATTAGCATTATACTAAGAATAAAAAAGGGAGGTTTATTTCAAAGCAGCTCGCAAACGTCTTCAAATCCTGACAAAATACAAATATTTTCAAAGATTGTTTAGGTGATTGATAATTAAAACGATTAAATAAAAAAAAAACACATCTAAGTGTCACCACCCATAACTTATGGATATATTTGGGCTGTTATGTACCTGCTAATACCATTGCTTACTTCTGTTATTATCATTTCTCACAGTTAAACCTTTCAATGTAAACGTTCCCTCCGCGCATCTTTCCATAACCAGAAAATCGAGCTGAACACGATTCGTCATTAAAAACCACGAAAATTGATGATGAGACAAGAATCTGCAAGTCTTAAGTAGCTCAAAGAACAGAATTCATCTCTGACGACCAATGTATTGTGTACTGACCAAACAACTGCCTCACGCACCAGCTCGCTGTATAACCACCCACAGATAAAACTTCATATCAAAGTGGTGGTGTGTGTGTGTGTGTGTCGTTGTGTGTGTGTGTGTGTGTGTGTGGAAGGGGAGGAGGTTGAAACTTCCCTCCAGAAAGAAATTTAAGGTTTCAGGATGTTGAATAGATTGTTGAGGGTTGAGAATGTCGACGAATCGAACATGCTCCCCGACATGTGAAGGTCGCATTCAAGTGATGAATACAAGGCCTCACGGAACAGGTCTCCAACAGAAGGAAGGCCATAGATGTTATCGGTCGTTCAGGTTCATTAAGATGGTCACACACCGTCATATCCAAGACCTCTTAACGTTCTACAGAATAAGAGAATACAAATTATATAATAAAACGTTTCCGTTATCAGGAACATTACTAATTGGTGCTAGCGATCTGCTGCCCAATACCTTTGACTAAATGGTTCAAATCCTCTTTTCTTTCTTTCTATTACTTAGAATTCTCTCCCTCCTCTTCGTGCTTACTACTCAAAAGTCAGGGCTATCATTACACTTCTTCTCACTATCTTGTTTGTTTAGGAGGTGGCTAAAAACGTTAAAAAAGGAATTAGGTTTCCCTATCCCACGCCTTTGCCCTTGAAGGGAAAATGAATGGAGAGTTAAAGCAATGGCTATCAAACGGATGAAAATGTTTTATACATATTTATTCCCCCACTACTATTCTTTACGGATTCTTTTTCAGAAAAAAAATAATGAAGGAACTCAATTAGCTACCCCATATCTTTAGGACATTTGCTTACGACTTGTAGTTTATAGTTCACCTGATTGCCCATTTTCCGTTACTGACTTCTATCTTAATCGAGTTGGATATGTTAGCACGCTAATTAGAATGGTGTCAGAGAGACCTTACCTTAGAGACCTTACATCTTGTTCGGGTTGCCCCAGGTCCTCAGTGAGAGAGAGAGAGAGAAGAGAGATGAGAGAGAGAGAGAGGATTGAGAGAAGATTTGAGAGAGAGAGAGATGAGAGAGCCACGATGCAAGTAAAAAAAAAAGCAAGGTAAATATTTTAGCAAGCCAATATAAATAGCGACACACTATAGATACCCCTCCCTCAAATGAGAGAGAGAGATAGAGAGAACGGAGAGAAGGAGGAGAGAGAGACGAGACGAGGAGGTGGAGAGAGAGAGAGAGACCCAAGAGAGGGAGAGTAGGAGAGAGACTAGGCAGCCAAGACAAAAAGCAAGGTTAATATTTTATCAAGTAATATAATATAGATCAAAAATATTTTAGCAATGCAAATACAGACCATGAATCTAGATACCTCGAATAAGAGAGAGAGAGAGAGACGAGAGAGAGAGGAGAGGAGAAGAGAGATGAGAGGATGACGAGAAGAGAGAGATGGAGAGAGAGAGAGCCGATAAAAGGAAGGCTAAATAATATTTAGTAACTGACTCTAGATCGACAACGACCTAGAAACCAAAAATAAGGAGCGAGAGAGAGAGAGAGAGAGAGAGACGATGTAGAGGAGAGGAGAGAGAGAGAGAGAGAGAGAGCAGGAAGCAAATTAAAAAAAAGCAAGGCCTGCTCATATCCTCGCCAAATACCTTGTTACTTACGGTGAATTATAATTCACTTAATTCAAATCTCGACCGCAAAAAACGCCCTTGAAGCTCAAATCAAACTCACCTGACTGGGGGGACAGACGGAAATTCGGTGAACTATTCTTCGCTTAAAGTGACTAAAACAAATATGCAAAGTCACTAGAATAATTGGAAGCGAAATTCCAGCCGTGCAACGTCATTAACGTTGGAGGCGGGACTTCATAAGACGTATAAACATTGAGTATCACTCTTGATGTCGCAATAACATGGGACAACAGAGTTGAGGAGAAAGAAAGGGAACAACTGGATAGGTATCAAAGACCTAACAATAGAAAATATAGAAATAAGAAGGAGATACGGATAGGCCAGTGGAAATGTACACCATAATCATAGGAACACTAGGCACATCTGGAAAAACTAGAGATGAAGTAGCTCCAGGGACTACATGCAGAAGAATGGCTCCTTAGAAACGGCGCATATCGTAGAAAGTGATGGGTTCCTATTGGAGGGCAGGATGCAACCCGGAACCCAACTATAAATACACCCAGTCGACCTGGAGGAGTGTGATTATACCAATAAAACAATAATAATAATAATCTTTGAAACACTTGAATTCCACGTCAGTGGGCCTGTGGGTTTTGTTCCCATGAATATGGTTCATCTTCTGAATAATAATAAACAGGTTCACCGGACTTGAAATTCAACTCCCAAAGAATATGGTGTTATTTGAAAGAAGTCACGGAAGGCTAACAAAACAGAACGTGTTCCAGTTATTATGAAAGAAAATCAGCTTACAAATAAGAGATAGATATAAATTAAGCATATTATATAAATACAAGGACAATTGCTTATGTTAGTAATGCGTTGTAGTTTCTCTTGAACTGGTTCCAATTGGAACCAACATACCTCATGGAGGGGGGACTGTTCAATACATCAATTCTAACGATTTATTTTGTCGTCACATAATACCTTAAGGACCCCATACTCTGAACGATGTCGTTATCGACCCACACACACACACACACACACTATTCAGACAGTATGAAACGATTCTCGCAACGATTTCAGTGAGCAAAGATTTTTTGTTGAGAAGAAATAGGGCATTATCTGCTAGAAGAGACAAGCGTGCTAGCGTGTATCGACAGGACAAAACATCATACATTGGACGATATGTGTAGAACAGACCTAAGTCGCAAGCCAGCAACCTTGTCGTGACAGATTCCCGCCGAGATCGTTTCAGACACGAAGCTCCGCCACTTTTGCATTCAGGACAAACACATAAAACAGTGTTTTTAGCGAACGATACAGACAAGTCGTTCAGCCCTTCCCTCCTGACAATCGTCAGTGTAATGGGGTCTTTAGAAATCTTCTACGACACCGCTAATGTTATGAAATGACAAGGATGCCAAGAATAAAAATAAGGGAAAATATCGAGACTAAGTGAATGTTAGATGGTTAATAATACGGATGGCAAAAGAAATGATAACTGAAATTTAGGCCGTCAAGCCAAGCTACTAGAGGCACTTTCGGCCATTCAGCGCTCAAAACATGAAAAGAGAAGTTGTGCAGTGGTTGGATAGCAAGAATAAAAAGACCAACAAATAAAATGGATAAAGCACACAGTTGATTGCGATTGTAATAGTTGGAGAGTTTGGAATCCGACAACAGAAAGGAAAGCATGCCTGGAGGTCACGTAAAAGGACTAAAAAGTAGGTGCAGCTAAGGGCCATAAGACACTGCAAACACCTTTTAGTAGTGCCTACGGTGTACACGTCATGTTCACCGATGACTATACCTCCTACGGGATACAACACTGGGGAAGGAGTGAGCGAGAATTCCCCCATCGTCTTGGAATTTGGGGAGGATATGGGAGGACCCTGTCTTAAAGCTGCTACCAAGTTCCCCCCCCCCCCCCCCCGCCCCCCCCTCAATTCCAGGCCTTATGCACATGAAACGGCCCATAATAATAATAATCGTACAATAACAGTAAATCTCCGCCATAATTACTCTTCCTCTCCGCTTACATCTAAGTAACAACAGGACTCAGAGGGACCGTGGGCGCGCAGTCATAAAGAAACAAAAAAGCCCTTAAAAAGAAAAAAGTTTCTTTCGTTAGCTCATGATTTACTAAACCTCGTGCCTACCACGGGTCAGCGTAGAATGCTCCTCTGCGCAGCTGCTGAGAACAGAATGCTTTGCATACCCAGGTTATTCGCGCAGCTGTTGGCAATGGGTAGTCTGGGCTTATGCACCCAATAACTTCATTATGAGACGCATGCGCTCAAAGTTCCGTCGCAAATTTCTTGGGAAAGAGCAACCAGGTGTATTGGTAAAGAATTTACGTTATAAACTATCGCATATGCAACTAACATTTCTGTGTAATTTACTTGCCTTGCAAATTCAGAGGCGGTTTGCATCGTTATCTGGCCGTTTACCTCATTCGAGGTATTTTTGCCTGCCAAGCTGCATTATGGACCTAAATTTGCCTGCCATATTTACTTTTAGTCAGGTAAAACCTAAAACTATGCAATCAATAACGCCATTCCTCCATTTTTACGGGATAACCACCTCCAATGCCGAGTGGCACAAGGTTGATTTGCGCTTTCCCTTTTTTTTAATTAAGTGGCAACTTTTAGACAGGAGGAGAGTGTCTGTTTGTGGAAAAAGAGTTGTACCCCATGTTCATTCCAGTCTGAAAAAAGGGTTGTTTTCCCCAGATTCGGCACAAGCAAGCACTGAACCACTTGGAGAGTGGGAACAAAAGGACCTCAGTGAAAATGCCCGCAACTTGTCGTTGTCCTGATGCTTTCACCTTCCACAAATCTCCACTTATCTCCAGCCTCCTCTCATAGTTATCATCAACTTGCGCGCATGGACAATGTCCAGCTAGTCCGTCTCTCTTTCATCACTATCTCACCTACATAGGAAAATTCATAATTTGTCCAAAACAGTTTTCACTTTATCCTGCCATATACTCCAAATCTTTTCAAGGCTTTAACCTTATTTCTGTGACTCACCTTTCTCAATGTAATGTCCGGGAGTACCTTAAAAATCAATGCAATGTTCCATTGCCTAACAATCCATATATTGATATGATCACTTCAGATTCAATATTTCTATTGACACTGACCAACTCATCTAGATCACCTTTGCTCCCAATTTCCCCTCTTGCTGACGACACCTTCCAACTTCTTTCCCTTGTTTGCTCGTTTCTAATTCCCTAACATTACAATCAACGTATTGGAAAAGACATGAGACAAAACAACCTTACCCCAAACAGCCTTTGGACACAAACCAGATTACTTTCATGCCTTAAGTTCCCACTCACGGTGCGTTGAAAGCAAAACAGGCAACGAATCACAAACTCCAACATCTATTTATGTCCTGCATACACTCCCAGAGAGCTCACTAGAAGCTTGACAACGGAAAACAGAAGACAAACACAAAGGACATGATTGACAAAACACATGTTGGCAGGAGGCCATGTGGACAGGTGTTACAACTGTTGCCAGGGAATGGTGTCAATTCCACCTTGTAGCAAAGAATCATTGCAGAGAGAGAGAGAGAGAGATGAGCGAGAAGAGAGAGAGAGAGAGAGAGAGCAGATATAACAAACTTGTTTCGCTCTGAAAAACGAAGACGAAAAAAATACGTACTTTACGGAACTCAGTTTCGCTCAGAGAGAGAGAGAGATGAGAGAGAGTACAAAAACTATTTGTCCATCCGAGGAAACATCGTATGTGTGGTGTGTGTGTGTGTGTGTGTGTCATGTGTGTGTGTAAGAGAGAGAGAGAGAGAGTGAGTACAAAACTCATGGAATTCGGTCCTTTCCGAAAAACAGAACGAAAGATACCTTCCGAACTCAGTTTCGCTCCTGATGAGGAGAGAGGAGGGAGAGAGAGAAGACGAGAGAGTAGAGTGCGAGGAGAGAGAGAGAGAGAGATGAGAGCTATAAAACTCATGGGTTCCGTTCCGTCGAGAGAGAGAACGAAAAGATACCTAGCCTACGGGACACAGTTTCGTCCTGAGAGAGAGAGAGAGAGAGAGAGCGCAGATGAAGAGATGAGAGAGAGAGAAGAGAGAGAGAGAGAGGAGTAGAGCAGCAAAAGCATTTCATCGAATTCATTTAGTCCAACATTGGTCGACAACGTGGCAATCTTTTTAAAACGGACAGTCCATCTCGCTTTTATTTTTATAGTATAGCATTTGCTACGGAAACGGGAAAAATGTACCATCAGTGGATACCATTGTCTTTATTTATTTCATTTATATCTTATTATTTTCTGTTTTTACTTTCCCGTGTTTTTGTTCGCGAGATCCTTGTGCTCGGGCAATTCTTAACCTGGGTATCATGGCACTGAAATCTATCTGTACATCACTGCACAGAGCCCAAATCGTCGAAATCCAACGCTGCCTGTAATCCCCGTACAGCGTCACTGTTATAAAGCCGTAATGAGTTGTGTGCTTCGCCTGAGCCTGTGAATCCGCATGGACGCGGTTGGGTTTACCGCACGTCAATATCTCTACCATCCAGGCTTTAAAACAGTCTCGTCAATATCATGCAAATACGAGGAAGTAAAGGATTGGTATGGTGAGGAGTGATGTGGAGTGAATGATAATGCCCTTCAATCCTGAGCGTGGAATGAAGTACGATTGTCAGTCCGAAGCCAAGCACTGGGACGTGTGAGGTCATTTAGCGATTGAAGCGATAATGGAGAGTAAGAGGTTTGAAAGGTGTAACGGAGAAACTCGCAGTGCTCTGTGAAACGACTGTATAGAAGAGGGGAAAGTAAAGATGGAAGAAAGAATAACAAAAGAAGGTACAGGGAATGGAATGAAAGGGTTGCCGTACAGTGTTACCGGCGTGAGGTGCACTAACGGCACTACCGCCACCTCCCCCTCCCCACCTACGGGTATCTCCACGAGAGGAATAGCGAGATGCGAAGCCTCTAGACAGACAGGAGAGAGAAGAGAGATGAGAGAGAGAGAGGAGCGATTCCGATGTTATTATAATACTCAGTAATTTGACTTTGATGTTATTGTTATTCAATGCATTGTGTTATCGCTGTTTCTTTTGGTGCCATTAACCGCTAGGCGTTGGATAGCGGTTTGTCGGCATTTACCCCTGACTAATACAGCGTGCAAGGGCAATGGCGCGTGAGGGAATTGATGAGGGGGAAGGGGGGAATACGAGAATGGGGAGGGGTAGAGAGTAAGGGGAGGTAAAATAGGGGACGGGGGCGGGGGGGGGGAAGGCGAGGACCTAGAGCGAGAGAATTTATAAGGCACGTTGATAAAAGAGAAAAAAAAATGTCCAAATATTGCGCACTATTCGGATCATTTAGCCCATTGATTGCTGTCAGCTGCAGGGTAGTTTTCGCTATATGGTTTCTTTTTAATATTATAAGAATAGTAAATCGATGCATAACCCATTATTATTTTTAGTTTATCCGGCTGTGCTACAGGTTCCATACACATCAACTGAATACACTTAAAAAATACGAACGCAAGAATATATATGTTATTCCAAATAGGAAGGACAACCCATAACCAGAGATATTTCCAGAGGGAATTTTTTGCCAAAACTTCATTTCGTATGTAAAATCATTAAGCACGTGATAACTATTAATATCAGGACAAGCAATCTCAATTCAACTCCAGACTTTGTAAGCCTTCAAGCAATCCCTGGGCCCCAAGTCACTTTGACCTAACTTTGGTTTGAGAGATTAATGAACAGTTATTCCGGGGAACCTTCACGCTAAATTACTTCCGGGGTGTGCGGCATCCAGGGCCTACACACCAGAGACGTATTGATTTAAAAAAATATATATATATTATATATATATATATATATATATATAATATTATATATATATATATATAATATATGTATATATACATTACACTCATATATATATATATATATATATATATATATATATCATATATATATATATATATATATATACATACAGTAGTATATAATACGTATATATATATTATAATATATAGATATATAGATATATTATATTATATATATATTATAAGATATATATATATATATATATATAAATTACACCAACACACACACACACACACATATATATATATATATATATTATAATATATAATATATATATATATAAACTGCACTCGTGTGGGTGTGTGTGTCTGTATGGGTTTAGTCTAGATGCTTGCACAACAATCTGAACTGCAACGACTGTGCAACTCGAACGACCTCTGCAATGGACACTCTCATTCCCACCTTTCTCTCATTCCATAACCTCGGCTTATCTTAATGCGGTTTCCCCTGAGGACCCAGATGACAAGACCCCTCTCAAGGAAGGTTGCAAAGGATCTGTCCACACCAATTATTTGATTTGCCTTTGTCCGTATTACATCCATTTTCAATTACGATAACCGCAGTTAGGTATCATAGCTTTTAAACTGTATATATTGACAACGGAGCGTCGCCCCGCGATTTTAATATTGGTAATGCGTTAGCCAGAGCGGAAATCGAACTGGTAACACTCCGTCCCCCCCCCCCTCTCTCTCTCTCTCTCTCTCTCTCTCTCTCTCTCTCCGCGTCAACCTCACTCTCTCTCTCTCTCTCTTCTCTCTCTCTCTCTCGCAAACTTCCACTCCATTATACGAAGGTCACCAAACAGAGTCGGAGCGACCAAAATAAAGTTTATCAAAGTAAAGTACTCATTGGATACTCAGGTTCTGCAGGATAATTAATAGAATGATAATTCATAATTCAAGTCTCACAGCAACCCCCGGTATTTAATAGTCTTAATCAGTAATTAGTCACACCAATTATCTCTTCTCAAAACACAGTCCTCACTAGGAACTTAGTTCCTCCACAGGACATTTGTCCCCTCCCTAGATCCACCTGTTAAAAGACAGGAGAACACACTAGTGAGACACACAATTGTAAAGGACAAGTCAAAAGATTAATGAAATAGAACATCTTTACAAAATATAAAGACAGACAAAGTAAGCCACAACTTTGGCTAAATCACAGTATAATTACCCATTACAGCTGGAAACGTCACACACTAAACAAAAAACATTGTAGAGACTATACTCCAGGCATCTTGATTTTTTTCCCGTAGCTCGTCTCCTAGGTCTTGGATAAACACCATGCTTAAGAACGGACATAGTTCGTACACGTACACACGAATTCACCAACTCTCAGTAACTGGTCGCAGCCAGTTTCAAAGGCACCTTACTCGAACTCACATACCTACAGAATGAACGTTGACTGCTAAGTAAGCAGCTCAGTGTCACACCATCCCAGAAAAGGAGTTGATCAGCTTTCTTAAAGCTGACGCTTGGACTCGGTCTCCATGGGAAGTTAAAAATGATAAGTCTCCACATTACCCCTTATTACTATATATTCACCCTCATTACTCCTTTCTTCCATCTGGTGTGGTTTTAGTTCGTGCATATGCCCTTCCTCAATGTTTCAATCTTTCTTTATATTTACATAGAGGACCCATCATTGGATCTATGAAGTATTCTCAAACAAGCTTTCTAAAATGTGGTGCTATATTGATCAAAATGAAAGTATAAATACCGCAGCATCCCACTGGCATTTATGAAAAATAAACCCTGCATTTCATGAAAATAAATCACATCGAAAAAGTTCACTTAAACAATGTTCATAGAGTTCAGTGATATGAATATTATAATTTTACAAGGAGTTGAATGACTCTCTCTACAAATGCTTTTTATTGACTGCTTACTTCACTGTAAAATGACTTTTCGTAAATATCTCTTACGCTCGCTTTTACATTTTAAGTATTTCAGCTTTTTAAACTTAAGCTTATCGTGTATTCATGCAGATAAGAGATCACACATATTTAAGTGAAACTGAGAGGAGCATTTTTTTTCCTTATGTTTCGGCGCATTGTTAAACCTGAAAGATATCAGCAAATTACGGATGAGAAAAGTTTAGCCGGAAAGATTTCAATGTCATATATTTTCTGCCCGACTCAGGATTCTATCCAATTCCGAAAGGCAGCTTCAAACAAGATTAGACAAGGACGGGAAGGAGCGTCACAGAAAAGGAATAAAGACAGGAAATTGATAACAAATAAAAATAAAAAAAGTATAGACACAAAAGCACATGACCAAGGAACTAAACCGGTAAAAATAAACCTTTAAAAAGGAAATTGATACAAAAATACATCACTTTCAGGTCAAAGGGAATTAAAAATGGGCCGCAGAACAATATGCTAAGTCACGCCTTGTGTCAAAATCATCCCTTTAGGTAAGAAGCGAGGAAACATAGCTTTTACGAAACATCAGTAAAACGAGCTAAAATTGTGGAGCTGGACCAATTCTCATCCTTTATAGGGCTGGATAATCTCACTACTTTATTTGAGCTTAAGTTATCAATATTCTTATCTCTATCCGAGTTTGAAAATCCTATTTCTTCCATCCTGGGGTAGATAATTATTGGCTATGTGAGCTTCACCAATTTTATTTTTTCTTAGGTGACAATTTTTATCACGTTATATGAGCTGGACCAGGTCTTTTTTTTTTTTTTTTTTTTTTTTTGGTCTATTACTATTTTCTGTTACCCATTTCCTATATGTTCTCTTGTTACCCATTAACATTTCCCCTTTACAGAAACGAAAACGAAACAATAATCTTCTCACATTCTAATGTACAATTTTTAACGGACTTCAAATGACCTTTTTTTTTTCCAAAAAAACTTTTCATTACAAAAGGGATTGAAACTTGGCCTACTACATCTTGGTGGAAAAAGAATTAAACATATTCCCCTATGAAGATACGACAAAGTAATGTCAACAACCTTTGCTTTCTATTGCGTAATGCATCCTCAAGTTTTAAGGATATAGGAAGATGTAAGGTGATTTTAAAACATTTGGATCACCTCGAAGAAAAGCTGACCCCAACACACGCTGGTGTCGCTTTTCTTCAGGTGGAAAATATGGGGCGCTTTTCTTCAGGTGGAAAAATATTGGGGTCGCTTTTCTTCAGGTGGAAAATATTGGGGTCGCTTTTCTTTAGGTGGAAAATACTGGGGTCGCTTTTCTTCAGGTGGAAAATACTGGGGTCACTTTTCTCAAGGTGAGGAATTAACGGGTTACAGTAAGGCCGTGGCGGAACGGCGGTTCGCGCCTATCCGCATATCTAAAGATTTTTGGCAAGCTCGGTATGTTCTGGCAAGAGGTAAGGTTGCGCTGCGCGCGCTAGCCACAGGGGTTACAGTTAGGTTTGATTATTTTTGTACTGAAATTGCAAGACAATACGCTTTTTAATTAACTATTGATTGTTTGTCTAAATTTGTGTTTTTAACAAATGTTTAATAAAGTAGTTTTTAATGAATATCTATCTATATTTTTTTCTCCTTTTTTCTATAATATTATGAGCTAAAGTGGGTCACTTGAAGATTAGACACACCAACAAGCAGGGGTCGTTATCTTCAGGTGTGAAAATATTGGGGTCGCTTTTCTTCAGGAGGAAAATATTGGGGTCGATTTTCTTCAGGAGAGGTATTACAGGTCGCTAATCCTCAGGTGATCCAAATATATTTTTCCTTCAACAGCAATTCTCAAAAATTTCCACTTTTCATGTTCGTCCGCAAACATATATACACCACACACACAAACAGCCGCTTCTGGAGGCATGTGTACGCTCACATAAAATTCGTGCTTTACCGCCCCGACTTCCCGAATATCTTAATTCAACATGAATAATAATGCCAGCGCTGCGGTAAACATCATTTATGAGAGCAAACTTTCTGGGTCACGAGCCCTATCATTTAACCGGAATTGTGCTGGGTCAACATACACAGTCGTTTACATACGCAGGCTGCTCATACATTTTAAATGCAGAGGTTGTGTGTGTGTATGTGTGTGTGTTACATACGTGGATGCATATATACATACATGCATAAACTCCACATTGAAAATGTACGAGTATTAGCGGGCACGTATGTAAACGATTGTGCATGTTGAAACAGCGATTTCTGGTTAAATAAAAAAAAAAAAAAATATATATATATATATATATATATATATATATATATATATATATATGTGTGTGTGTGTGTGTGTGTGTGTGTGTGTGTGTGTGTGTGCGTGTGCACGCGTGTGTGTCTGTGCGTCTTTCTTAAGCAATTTCTCTTGAAGTCACTGGCATTGTTCGCCGATACTATCTTCTATCAACACATTGAATCAGTCTAATATAGTGTGTGTGTGTGTGTGTGTCCCCAGTAAACCATAAGAG
Source organism: Macrobrachium nipponense (assembly GCF_015104395.2). NCBI lineage: Eukaryota > Metazoa > Arthropoda > Malacostraca > Decapoda > Palaemonidae > Macrobrachium > Macrobrachium nipponense. Next base: position 191,402,484 of record NC_087200.1, on the reverse strand, counting down.
TATTCTCTCCCATTCTCTCCATGTGGAAACACCATCTCAAAACACAGATCTACTATTCACCGTACACCAACATTTAACCGCTGTATGAGTATTTTCTCACAAAACTACAAACAAGCTCTCCCCCCCACCCACCCCAAAAACACACATACACAAAGGTTACAAGAACGAAATCCGCCACGACACATGAAACTTCCAACATGAAATGAACGTCAGAAATTCAGACGGAAACACGAATTTCAAGGAGATGCCAAACTGATCCTTTGGGTGTTCGCCTTATCGAGATGCAGGACTTCAGTAATAGAGTAAATTTCCCGGTAGGATTGGCATCCTCACAACAGGGACAAGCAGATATCTGCAACTGGGAACGAAGTGGACACAGAACAAAGTAGGACACTGAGAACAAAGAGGACACGAAAAACAAAGTGTAAACAGAACAAAGTAGACACAGAGACCAAGTGGACGAAAGAGAGCTAATAGACTAAAGTAGCCACTGAGAACAAGTGGACACAGAAGACAAAGTGTAAACAGAGAACAAACTGGACAGAGACCAAGTGGATGTAGAGAACAAAGTGGACACAGAGAACAAATGGCACAAAGTAGACTGAGAACAAATGGACACAGGGCCAAAGTAGACGCTGAGAACAATGGACACGAGGCAAAGCAAAGTGTAAACAGAGGAAACAAACTAGACACAGACGACCAAGAAGGATGTAGAGAACAAGTAGACAATGAGAACAAAGTAGGCGCTGAGAACAAGGTGGACACAGAAAAAGTGTAAACAAAGAACAAAGTGGAAAACATAGAACAAAGTGGACACAGAGAACAAAGTTAACGTATAGAATAAAGTGGACACCGAGAACAGAATGGGAACAGAGAACAAAGAGGACACAAGAGCCATAAGCCACACAAAGAGGATATCAATGCAATACAATGCAATATTGCAGCGGATCCCAGAATCGTCTTTCCACTGTCGGCTCAAATCGAGCGTCAGCAATAATCCGAAGGTATTGAAAATGAGGGGAATTCTCGCTGAATGTCTAGGGGAAATTCCTGCATCTCCTGGGGAAAATCTGAAGGCTATTTGGGGAAATAGGGGAATAAATATTATTCTCTATTGAAATACATGAACTGTGAGAGAGGAAAAATGGTAAGCTATTTTGGGAAACGAGGATAAACTGACAAATATCCGGACCAATATCTATAGAAATAAACTGAACACGCACTCAGTTAAATATCTTAAGTAAACATTTAAGAGAATACATCGGAAAACCAGATATAATCCGCCATTTTGGAAACTATGGAAACTTGCTGTTAATGGGAATAAAATCGCTTTACACATAAGGGAAAGTCTTAAAAATACATTATAGAACAAATCAGCGCCATTATCGTTGGAAACATATGAAGTGTAATGTGGGAGAGATCTGACTTAGAAAATATTCTAATAGCTATTTGAAAAAAGCTCCATATTTCAATAATTTCTTGTGAAATAAAAACTTTCCCAGCTAAAGAACTAACAATAAATATCTCGGGGAAATATCTGAAGGAATACTTGGCGTGAATCTCTGCTGCACTTTCACGAAGTATTATCTTCGTATTTTTGAAACCATAGACTTTACAAGCTTTCGAACCCTTCCCAGGGAAGGGTTAAAGAGCTTTCCCAAATAATAATAATAATAATAATAATAATAATAATAATAATAATAATAATAATAATAATAATAATAATAACAGGTGACAGAAAGCTGCACTCACAACCTACCTACAAAAATATATCGCCGATACCCGAAAACTCCGAAGACGAAGCTAAAATCCTTTCAAACCCTTCGCAGAGACCACTTCGTATAAGGATTGCCACCTTACTCCTTCAAGGAGCTATTAAACAAATCCTCCTGCGTGACACACGGGCGACAAACTGGTGGCAAGAAGACCTCCTCCGCGGGGCAAGACGAACGGACGCGAAGCGCAACATATGTCAGCTTGCATTGCCTTCGTTAATTGCAATCAGTGCAACGCCCTCGTTAATCAATCCATTGAACCTGAATGGCACTTTGTCAGGTGGATTCTCTCTCTTCTCTCTCTCTCTCTCTCTCTCTCTCTCTCTCTCTCTTCTAGGATGTCTACGGCGTGACGTCACGTCGGAAAAAATGGCGATTAATCATAGTCTTTTGAATTTGCCCGAAAAGGTGTCTTATACCCATAACATACATACACACAGACACACATATTAATACACATTACTCTCATAACTTCTCAACTGGCTATTCTTATTCGGCATAAGAGATAATTACTTTGCTTGATAATCCTTACACTTTTCAGTGATCTATTCCTCTTTAAACATATGTACGTATGTATGAGTGTATAAATATATATATATATATATATATATATAAATATATATATAGTATATATATATATATATATATATATATATACATATATATATATAGTTATATATACACGTAAACACATATATATATATGCATATATTGAACGTTGATGCACTAGTGCATCCTCTATTCAAAGACCTCACTTCTCTCATCTACTGAAACCCCTGTTATCTTCAAGGTTAAAACTCAGAAGAAAAAGATGACAATTATTGTCTATTATTCCAGCTTATGAAATAAAAAACAACCCCTAATATTCTATAATACCACTCCTACTATAACTACAAACGGTATCCCTTTGACGCAAAAGCAAAAAAAAAAAAAAAAAAAAAAATCAGCATAAAAATTTTTTCCCCACATTCACTCCGTGGAAATAGGTCCAAAGATTACTCAAATAGAAAAAATGTCGTTTCTGAAATAAATAAATAAATCAAAGTGTTTTATTCTCATGATTTACTCCGTGGAAATCGGTAATCTCCCTCACTGCACAATTTACTGATTGCTTCTTCCCATCTACGACCAATCTTAGAGTTCTCTGCCTTCTTGATTAAATCCTACACCCATGACCGTACTCCCTTCTTTGTCCTCTATTACGGGCCTGGGCTAGAAAAAGGCATTAGGTTGCCTCAAATGTGCTATTTGACAGTACATGTAATGAGATTTTTGTTTATTGTTTATCAAATCATTTGACGTCAGCTTAAGCTGTTACTCTGATCACAAGTAAATTATTATTATTATTATTATATTATTATTATTATTATTATTATTATTATTATTATTATTATTATTATTATTATTATTATTCAGAAGATGAAGCCTATTCATATGGAACAAGCCCACTGGGACCACGGACTTAAAATCCAAGCTCCAACGAATATAGTGTTTATTGAAAGAAATAACAAAAGGGAATAATTAATATAGAAGGACGAGATCAGTAATTAGAAAAGAAAAAACAAATTAAGAAATTAATAATACATTATTAAACTACACGGAGAAATGTTTTAATGCAATAATGCGTTGCATCTTGCTTACATTTTAGAAGTTCTAATTGCATAACAAAACAGCCACAGGGAGACCGTTCCACAGTCCAACGGTAAACCTTGTAGCATCATTTTAAATAAACTTTAAATTATTAAAGGATAATATAAAAATTCAACGTAAAACCACGATTAGGTCTCTAGATCTAGAAACCTACAGGAACCAAAATATGAAAATTCTACCACTTTAAAACTCTTACTGTGAAAGACAACGCTACGAGTCGATAAGAAAAGTGGTAAGAAAACCCACACTTTTCGAAGAAGTGAGGCGAAGCGAAAAGTTGCTCGTGTTTTTGCGGGTGGGATGAGCCGCAAAGGAGAAGTTGTGGGTTTCGGTAAACATACTAAAAACATGGACAGAAAGCTGTGGTTCCTTAACATATCAAAAATTGGATCGGAAACTATGGAGGCTTCGTCTGTTGAAGACTAGATGGATTTCTAGGGATCGTCGAAAACAACAAAAAACTAAACCATTATGAATCATCTTCAAAAACAACTAGACATAAAGGTATGGGTTCCTCAACATATAAAAGACTGTACGGAAAACTCACGATCGTCCAGATATACTAAGAACCCTCGAGATGTTAAGAAATGGTCTGGAAGTGGATCCTCCAGCATTTAAAAAGTGGAGAGAAAATAGTGGTTTACCCAAAATTTTAAAATGGGCCGAAAATGATAGTTTCTCCAACGTAAGAAAAAAATAAAAGAGGAAAAACTATTGGATTCCATGATATTCAATATGGCAAAAAAATTATCCATCTATCCTGTACCCATAATAGAAATTAAAAAAAATGGATAGAGTTAAAATTCCACCGGTATATTATGAAAAAAATACTGAAAATAATGGATCCTCCATCGAGGTTAAGAGCGTTGATAGAAAATATTAAGGAAAAATTGGAATTCCTAGGGGTTTCAACTTAAACCAGTCGGTCCAGTTTTCCACCATTTGACAAAAAACAAATAATTTTTCGTTGGCAAAAAAAACAAGCCATTTCCTCACCTGTAGTAGAGAAAGAAAATTAAAAATAAGCCTCCTTTTCGAATTTAATGTTCGAATTTGATATTCATCTAGATGGAAAAATCGTCATTTTACAAGTGTTTTTTTTATAGCGGTTATTATTTTCAAACTTGTTTATAAAAAGGTTTTAGAATAACATGACGTATTTTTCGAACTCAAACAAAAAACTTTACTCATCACTAAATAAAAATATTCGTAGATTACGACATAACACATTATGTTAGCAGTACATAGACTCGTTGCAAAATTTTTAACAGTTTCCAACACAATGATATGACTGCTGCCACGATTCTTTGCATTATAATCTGCCATAGTATCACCATAGTTTATCTCAAATCATTTTTCCTCCACAATGAACAAACACCGACCCATGTTTTGCTAAATATCTAGGCGAGACGAGAGAGAGAGAGAAGAGGTAGAGAGAGAGAGAGAGTAGAAAATCAAGGTTTACTGATCACTGATAATGTCAAGCCAGAGAAAACAGCGTGAACTTACGGTATCAGGAACAATATCTGTTTGTTTCAAACTGTAATACTAAATTCAATTACCATAGAATGAGCTATGATCTCTGATTGGCTGTCAAGCCAAGTGCTGAGGCACTTTCGACCACTCATCTCTTAAGACATTTGAAAAATAGGGGGTTGGAGAGGTTGGACAGCATGATAAAGAGACGCAGATAAAGTGACGCAGATAATAAGGGATCTGAAGGTGGAACTGACATAAATCCTGCACTGAGCTGTAAAAGTCAGAAGAAAGGATGGACAGAAAAGATTGAAGAAAGGACGTGGGAATGGAGGTAAAGTAAAAAGCTACAAATTGGGTGCAGCTAGGGGCCAAAGGAACCCCGCAAATAACCTTTAGTAATGCTAAAGTACACCACATAAGGTGCACTAAGTCATGAACCCCTAAAGGGGGGGTTCAATTACCGTGGGGTCCATCTCTATCTTTGCTTCAGGGCACATCTATCTTCTTCACACACACACACACACACACACACACACACACACACACACACACACACACACACACACATATAATATTATATATAAATATATATATATATATATATATGTATATATCATTTATAAATATATATACACACACACACATACATACATATATATATATATATATATATATATATATATATATATATATATATATAGAATATATATAAGCTGAAAGCCTCGGACTTTCTGCTTAACCTTAAGGAGTGTAAATATAATCAATATATTTGAAAAGCCCTAGAAATATGGAACCCCTTTAACAGCAGTAAGCCAAAGATCAGGAAAAGAAACTAAGAAACTAATAAATAAGAACTACAGCATGGAAAGACATAGAAAGACTCAGTTTTCATGGAGAATATTCTGATGCCCAACAATTATATCACAGAGTTGACAGTGAAGTCACGCTGATTTTTCCTTAAGGCTTAACGATCATTATGTAGCGGTACAAACGGTCAGGTATTGTTAGAGAGTTTATCCTCTGAATGCTGAATTTCTACAAAAGGATAGAAATCTTTGGAATCACTTTTCTCATTACAGTTGCAAAAAAAAAAAAAAAAAAAAAAAAAAAAAAAAAAAAAAAAAAAACGACTGCAGCAGCTACTGAAAGCGATGATGTAAGATCTAACCCTAGTATTGAAAACAAGGGTGCCATATTGAGCGAGAAGAGAATTGCTTCCTAGAGAGAGAGAGAGAGAGAGAGAGAGAGAGAGACGAGAAAGGGAGAGATGAGAAAGAAGGAGAGAGAGAGAGAGATTTATGGTTACTATAACTGGCGCCACAACACGACGCCGTAATAAAATCAAATAGAGAGCTTTAAAAACATAATACTTAAGGAGTTTCTTATAAGAAATATATAAATGTATACATAATCATATCTGTAAATTCGTAGAGAGAGAGAGAGAGAGAGAGAGAGAGAGAGAGAGAGAGATCTTATGAATGGTATCAACCCGGTAGGGTGATGACTATCTTGTCAAGGCCATCCCGTTTTCGAGCAGAATTGGACAAAAGACCTGTTTTTTCCCGTGTGTGTTTATGAGAGAGAGAGAGAGAGAGAGAGTAATAATAATAAGAAAACTATTTGTAAGAAAAAAAAATCATACCTGATATATTGCCGATCTCGCTTTGCTTTGCATTGGTAACGCTGTACTTAACTATTGGTAACACTGTACTTAACGTAATATCTGTTGCCATTAAGTTATATCAGAATATAAACTATAGGCAAACAGATATCACGTAACCTTCAAAGAGCAAAATTACAAAAAAAAAAAATGTTCTAGCCAAACATTAACATCATAAAAAAACAGCAGAATTATTGTAATTTGAACAGGAAGAGGTATGGAGTACCTCAAGGAGGCCAGCTCCGCTCCGGGACAGGGGCGACAAACCCAGAAAAACAAAATCTAAATTACTTTACCTCTCTACCGAAGCCAGCTCGCCCTTGAGATTCGCACACATCCCCTTTCCAGACTCAGCTGCGCTGGAAGCAATCCCAACAAGCACTCAATATACATCCAAGCAAGACCCATCCCTTCACGCCAAGCAGCGGATGAGAAGCCATCACTGCACCGCCGATGGAAAGAATCTGGGTCCAATTTGTCAGCGGCACCAACAGCGGCGAGATGGAGGGGGAGAGAGAGAGAGAGAGAGGGAGAGAGAGAGAGAGAGAGAGAGAGAGAGAGAGAGAGAGAGAGGGGTAAAAGGATGGGAAGAGGGCATCACTCCACGTACCTCAAATAATGGTTCCCATTATTTTTCAACACCTTGTTCGAGGGACAGCCTCTCACTTTTTTTTTTTTTTTTTTTTTTATTTATTTTTTTTGATTTTTGAAGCTGCTGACTCGATTAGGCCAGCCGTCTATGATAAGGAAATATTTCTCTTTAAAATTCTTATATAATGCATTCAAATTAATGGAATCATTATCATTATCGTATATTTCAACTGCTATTCATTTAATTTTTCGTTGCCTTTTCAATATGTTTTCTTGGCTTTTAGGCCAACCCTGTCTAGAGACAATATTTTGAAGAAAAAACAACTATAAAATGCACTAAATACAAGCAATTATTATCACCATCATTGTATATTTCAAGTGACAGCCATCTAATTTCTAGTGGCCCTGCTCTTTAATTTCTCTCGGGAAATTAGCGAGAATGCAATACAAATTAACTGGCTATCACTTAAAATGTACGATTCAGAAAGATCACGACTACGTAAATAAAAACAGTGTAAAGCATCAAAATCTACATTTAACCCTCCAGAGTTTAGACCGACATACGAATGCACGAATACGAAACACAGCCTCATACGCACTGATGCGAATCCGACGTCTTCGTAAGACACCTCAGACACACACATACACGTGGGCGTGCGTAGGTGGCACCAAGGGCGTTCTCCTCCGCCTGCATTCGGCTGGAGGAAGCGAGAAGGGGCAGTATAAGGAGCGAGCCAAGGTTCCACTCCGATGCCACCTTTGAAATGTGGCTCCCAAACACTTTTTTTTTTCGCGTTTGTGAAGTGGTCATTTCGGGGGGTGTTTGCACCCACCTCCAAACCCTCTTTAAGAGTGTTAATTCATTAAATTCTACAATGCCTGAACTTTCTACAACAATCACAATATGGGCTGTAATAAAAAAAAAAAAAAAAAAAAAAAAAAACAAGGACTATTCACCATCAATATATTCTTCCTTCTTATTTTTCAAAGCTGACATGGGGATCTATGATTACAACAGTGCTAAAAGACAAAACGACGAACTTGACAGCTCCTCCTGACTTGTTAACGTCAAATGAACGGCAATGATTACAATACTCCCAAAGGAAAAATGAAGACGCCACTGACAGTGTTTTTTTCTACGTGGATACGAAAGACGTGTTTTCTTATAACTGAACATTGTTCGCTAAAGATTAGAAAAATACGGCGGTTTTAGCTTCAATGAATATAAGTGACAAACTTCTGATTAAAACGCCATGTAAAAGATAAAGAATATTAGAGGGGAAAAAAAAACAATTGGGAAAGAAAAACAGAATTGAAATACATATACATAATATATATATATATATATATATATATATATATATATATATATATCGAACTACAAATGTCCTTTAATATCTAATTCGCTCTACCTCAGAATTAATATATTTTCATATATGCTTAACCGAGGGGATTTATTAAGCGATTAATAGAATTGGCGATCGGACAGGCGCCTTGTCGATCGCCAATTCTATTATCGCTTAATAAATTCCCCCTCGGTTAAGCATATATGAATATATATTAATTCCGAGGTAGAGCGAATTAGATATTAAAGGACATTTGTAGTTCGATATATGTACATGAATCACGGTAATGTGATAGATTTATATATACATATATATATATATATATATATATATATATTATTATATATATATGTATATGTATGTATGTATGGTATATATATATATATATATATATATATATATATATAATATATATATATATATAGTATTGTATGTATGTAGTATGTATGTATGAGGTATGTATGTTATATATATTCTAATATTATATATATATGTATGTATATATATATAGGATCTATATTATTTATATATATATATATAATATATATATATATGTATATATGCAATATAAAAACACTGTATCGTGCTTCTAAGAAATCAATAGAGGGATCCACAGTAATATCCTTGTTTATCTAGATATAATAATATTTATGGAAATATATACAAAGCTTAATGCTTTCGTCCATCCTCTGTGGACTGATCACTAAGCAAAAACAAAAAAAAAGAAACTTTAAGCTTTGTATATATTTCCATAAATATATTATACTAGATAAACAAGGATAATACTGTGGATCCCTCTATTGATATATATATATTATATATATATATATTAGATATATATATATATAATTATAGAGATATATATATATTATTTTGCCTTTGTGTTGAGTTTTTGGAATTTATATTGATAAGACAGTGACTCCGCATTGCTTCTGAATAATCCTGAAGTTCCACTAGTCTAATATTAAAGTTAACAGAAGATAATTGCAATAAGTAAAGATATATATACACATATACATATATATAATATATATATATATATAAGAACCACTATATATAATTATATATGTTATAATGCATCCCCTTTTGTGACCTTTTCCTTAATAACCAGAAATGTGTCCTTTCTATCGAATCTTCTCTCACGCTACCCTGTCACTCTTTTCAACCCAACTTTCTTGTCAGTGGGACTGGTATGGTCATTCACCCCCCGCCCCACCCCCTTCCCTCCTTCAAACCCTTCAAACATACCCAGTACCCCATTAGTGGGTCCTGAACACACTCGGGTCATCAAAATTTCACCACTTGAATTTTTTAGTGAACTTATTACAAAATCTGTATTATTTCTTCGTTCTGTTCTTCAAGAGTGTCATCCACGATTTATTTTCATTATTTATTTTGGATTTCAATAACCTTGTGAAGCTAGGTTGCTACACATAATTCAAGCAGTCAGTCAACCTCAGACACATCAATCATTGAGTTCTTAATATCTGTAATGTAAGTCTTTACCTATAGTCATTCATTCTTTGTTTAAAACGCGACACTCTTTTTACAATCTCTCCATTTCATGCAAGACTATTATTTCAATTTGTTTACAAATGCTCAGTTCACCTCTTTCCATTCTTCAAACTGGTTATCAGCCTTCATCCTAAGCCACCCCTGTCAACATTCCTTTTTCCATGGTGCGATTCCTCAAGAGAAACGAAGGTTTGATGTCAAAGATCAGTATCGAACTCTGAAGCTTCAAAAAAAAGCCACAAATTCAAATTGGAGAACAAACGAGAACAATATAATCATAAGCACAGACAGTTTCGGAGCGCCATGCTTTCCTTTCAGTGTGGAGACACATTGAAGAGGAAACATGACGCTCAAAAAACTGAAGTGTTTTTAAACATAGATGTTGTTCTCAAATGTGTATGTGTGTGTGTGTGTGCGTGTGTTTAAACGAAGGACCCTTGTCATCAGACCAAAAAATCTTACATCGACGCGTTTCATAGATCTCCAACTGGCATTTTGAAACATGCAAACTATGTGAGGTCGCGAATCATTATAGATCTTCCTCTGACTCTGTCGTCGTCTGACAGATTCTTTCGAATTCTGGCTGTCAAGTCAAAAGCGCTGAGGCACATTAGGTCATTTAGGGCTCAAGACAGACCAAAGAGGGAGTTCGGGTGGACTGGACAGCAAGACAGAGAGATCTAGAAAAATAAAAAGAAACTAAGTACAAGGAGCTAAAGATGGAACTGGGAGAAAACCCCTCAGTTGCACCGAGAAATAATGGTTTGAGAGGTTAGAGACAGCAAGATTGAAGGAAGCGGGAATGGAGGTACAGTTAAATGCTAAAAAGTGGGTGCAGCCAAAGGCCGGAGGAAGGCTAAAAAAAAGAAAACTTTTTAAATGCCTACAGTGTACAACGTGAGGAGCACGGACGGCACTCACCTCAAACGGGAGACTCAGTCATCGTGAGTCGAGTCACTAAGAGTCATCTACACAATTGTCATAACCCTCAAATTTAGATCCACTCGCTAAGAGCAGCCACCATCATCTTAATGAAGTACGTATGGAGTTTCAGTTAATATTCGTGACCTAAACCAACTTCATCAAACCCCTTAGGCGATGTAGTATTAAATTCGGAATAGCTTCTCTGTGCGTTTCCGTAATTAGTCGCCACTTCTCGATTACTTGGGAATATACTTGTGCCTCTGTCTGTCAGTGCCGGAAGGTAATTCCATATTAATTCTTACCTATACTTGAACCTATACCGTAGACCATAAAGTCTGTACAAATGTCTCCACAATCTTTATTATCAATTACAGGATACCCATTGACGACAATCGCTATCGTTTATTTACAGAAGTTTGTTATTCATTGTATAATATTATTCATGACAGTTGATTATCAATTGTATAAAATGTATTCCAGTTACATTGTACAGATGGAATCCTACATATTTTTTGCTCATATATAAATATTTTTATACAATGTCAGACAATTCTATGGAAGTTTGTCTTTCAGCTCGTTTCTTAATAATAATAATAATAATAATAATAATAATAATAATAAAATAATAATAATAATAATAATAACAACAACTGCAAACACTAACATCGAAACGCATGGAATTAATATTCTGCCTGAATTTCAAAAAGCCTCTTACTCCAACGATAAAGGACCCTTTTCATTGGAATGGTTCAGCATAATCCGTTCTTTTGCAACACGGATTCGTAAACATGCGATAGAGTTCTTGCTTAACTGAACCATCAGAGACAGGAAATATAAAGGTTTTATTTAAGCAGAATAACCTCTACGAACGATACACTGCCAACGACTCACCATGTCGGGATTAAGTTAATTTTAAAATTTACGTCAATCGATTGTTTTGTTTTTTGATGTTGATGAACTAACAACCAATCAAATCAACAATATTAATTGGTTATGAATTGAATAATCCTTAACAAAGAATATTTATGAAGTCCCTGAGTCAATCAAAACTCTATTTCCTGATAACAGCAGACGAATTCGAAATAAAATTCCTCGATTAAATAACCCACCGTTATAGGACTGAAATATTAAATTTAGGCCAAAGGCCAAGCGCTGGGAACTATGAGATCATTCAGCGCTGGAAAAAATGTCAAAGCAATTGTTAGGCGAGTGTGGAAAGTAGGATTGAAGAAAGAGAATATGAACAGGGTATAGCAAATGGAATGAAAAGGGCTGAAGGAATCGGTATTGGGATACAGAATTTGGGTCAAAGACCGAGCGCTGGAACTATGAGGTCAGTCAGCTGTGAACATTAAATATTACAAAAATTGTTAGGAGAGGATGGAAAGTGAAATGGAAGAGAAGCAAATATGAACGGCGGTATAGTAAAAGAAATGAAAGGGGGTTACAGCTAAGGGAAAAGGGAATTGGAATTGAAATATAGAATTTAGGCAAAGGACCAAGCGCTGGGACCTAAGAGGTTAACCATCTGTGTAAAATAATACTGAAACAACTGTTTATAAGTTAGGTTAAAGCAAACTGGCAGAAAGAAAAAAAGATTGAATGAAATGGGTTGTAGCTAGGGGGGCCAAAAGGATGCTGCAAAAAATCTCAAGTAATGCCTACAGTACACCGTGTCATGTGCACTAATGGAACTAACTCCCTAGGGACCCCACTGCTCTAGAAAATTCAGCAGTGCCCCAAGCATGGGTAAATCATCGTTCAAACAACGTCCAAACTGTTGACAGCCAATCAGGGGCGACCGTGATTTACGGCCTTCCAAAGCAATTTGCCTGCGAGGCGAAACGCACTGACCCTCTCTGCGAGTGTGTACTTTGGGCGACGCCTTCAATGTCCGTCGATTGATTATAGCCCCACGTGGTTTATGCCAATAATATCGGGAGTCGATAGCTCGTCGGGACTTCTTCAACAAGAGTGGCTTTTACTAGCAAGCAAAGTCGATAAGGAGAGCGGCTGGACCGAGCGGGTCCTGGTCATTGATTTAGTTCGTATCGGACGAGTATCTAGTTGCAGTGGGGCGACAAATTGGAAAAGGTCGATGTGTTAATGGCGGACTTCAGTGTTAAATAGCGGATAATGAGACAAGATACAAGAAATATCATTATTCAAAAAATACTCATAGTAGAATGAAACTTGAAATGGAAAAAACAAATCCACAGTTGTGCATGTATGTGTATATATATATATATATATATATATATATATATATATATATATATATATAGTATATATATATAGATATGTGTGTGTGTTGGGTTGTGTGTGTGTTTGATAACGGATAATGAGAGAGATACAACAAATATCATTATTCAAAAAATACTTATAGTAGCAATGAGACTTTAAATGGAAATACAAATCAACAGTTATATATATATATATATATATATATATATATATATATATATATATATATATATGTGTGTGTGTGTGTGTGTGTGTGTGTGTGTGTGTGTGTGTGTGTGTGAGTGTGTATAATGTTTGATAACGGATAATGAGACGAAGATAATAAAAATACCATTATCTAAAAATATATATACACTAGGAGCATGAGTCTTGAAATGGAGAAACAAATCTACAGTTATACATAGGTGCTACGTGTATTTTTAAAAAAACAAAAAAAAATAAATCTGAACAAAGAGCTTTTGGGATTCTGTTGGACTGAAAATGGGAATCGAACTGATTCCCGAAAGCTCTTTGTGGAGATTTACTTTTAATTGTAAATAAATGTACCCATACTAACCGTCGATTTTTTTTCTCCAATACTATTATTATTTTTATCATTATTATTAATTCAGAAGATAAACACTAATTTATATGAAGCAAGCCTACAATGTTTGACTTGAAATTCAAGCTTCCAAAGAACAGTGTTCATTTGAAAGAGATTCCAGAAAGAAAAGACATATAGGCACCAGGTGAACTGTGTTATAGGGTAATAATGCACCGCATCTTCGTTGGGACAACATCCTTAGGGAGACTGATTCACAGTCCAACTAAACAGCGTGAGGATGACAAGACCTCAGGAACTGAGAATTGAAAAGTTAAAATCACTTGTGATAATCAACATTTCTGGCGTCAGAGGCTACAAATATATTTCCATCACAGATCATCCCACTCCGCTCGGCTTCGGAACAAAGTTCTCGTCCCTTGAGGACGCGACCTTGAACTCGCCAAAGCAAATCTGGGTCACTGAAAGAAAGGAAGAGGTGCTAACAGTCTTCCTTCCTCAATCGACAACAAGCGTTTCCAAACTGTGAAGAAATCGACAAGTTACGAGGACATTGGTGTTGTTAAAAACGCACCAAGATTCTAAATGGGTATTCAAACATTTCATACAAATCGTTAGAGTCGCAAATATTCAAGAGTCAAATGAACTTTCGAAATAAAGTTAATCGCAGATCGCAATATATATATATATATATATATATATATATATATATATATATATATATATATATATATATATATAAATGTGTTCATACTATCTTAGAAGTGTTCACGGTTTTTCAGTTACCATATTCATTTTGATGAACGTGACCACCTATTCAATATTAATGAAGGCCATCAATACGTTATCAAAAAAACACCTACTGTGAAAGTGGTCGCTTGGATTCAATAAAATTCAAATAAAGTACCTATCCTGACGTAAAAAAAAACCCATTTAATTAAAAATGAGGTTTGTCAAAACAGAGAACGCGATTTTTTTTTTCTCTCTCTCTCTCTCTCTCTGAATTCAGTGTCTACCATTCGAGAGATGGAGCTCCCGAATAGAAAGGCTTCCAGATGCAATCAAGCAGAGTGTTCTTTTTAAAAGCTCTTTATTCCGTTTCCTTACTCCTGCCACACTTGATGGAAAGTCGGCGCTCGGCCCAAGACAGTCGCTCGCGGCCTCTAAAGGGGGAAATAGTTGCGCAAGAGATCGGGGAACGGACGGATCTCTCTCTCTCTCTCTCTCTCCGCTTTATGTCTCTTCTGCAGTTTTCGTGATTCATATAATTACATCGAGCTACAAATGTCCTTTAATATCCAATTTCGCTCTACCTCGGTATTATACAGTTTTTCATATATGTTAACCGAAGGGGAGGTTTTAAGTGGATTCGAACCAGCGCGCACAGGAGAAATCAGGCCTTCAGTGACTCTCCCAACAAGTGAGATATATAAGTTGATACCGATTCCGACCTAACACATCACTGTCGAACTCAGGTATTTACAATTAGGATCGATATTCACCCACCTCAGCCATGTATTTAATACACACAAACACATACACAAACACTATATATATATATATATATATATATATATCTATATATATATATATATATATATATTCATATACATTTATATTTTTTTCAAGAGATTAGAATGCAGTTGCTTGTGTTGACAAGGTACTATGTGCATATTACAAAACGATAACGTACCCTAACCTTTCATTGGTGACATATAATATATATATATATATAATATATATATATATATATATATATATATATATATATAATTTAAATTAAAACACTATCAAGTGTCACAGTATACGAACCTTGATTATTCTCAATCCTAGTAGTGGCACAGCAGACACATTCTTTGCTACAACAAGTTGTGTTTTATCCTCGTCACGAGAGGCACGCAATGGGAAAGAGAGAGACTTTAAAAGCTCCCTAAGCATTAGTAAATATTCTAACATCTATATTTTATATCCCTCCATTACCTTCGTTTTGTAGAACAGGAATCAGTAAAAAAATAAATAAATAAACACGCTCAAACACTAAATATTCACACCCTCGTTTGTGTTGTGCAAGAGACAGGTTGAGTCTCAAATGGTGAAATCCTGTAGAAAATAATGTTTTAAATTATATTGGTTTATAATACTACGAGATATTCTTACAGAAAATGATGAATGGTTTCACCGAGCATCCCTCTTCATGGTGCGCGCGCAACTTGGACAGCTTAAGTAGGATTGAGTGGATGTTATTGTTCATAGTCCAAACTAGCCACAATTACTCTTCTTTCTGTATTTCCTATTACTTTCTGTTACTTCTTTCAAAACGATCACCATGTTCTTTGGGAGCCTGAATTTCAAGTCGATGGTCCTTGTGGGTTTATTCCATACAAAAAAGGATAATTTTCTGCATAATAATAATAATAATAATAATAATAATAATAATAATAATAATAATAATAATAATAATAATAATAATAATAATAATCAACCATATTCACACGAGCATGATCGATCGCTCTAAAAAAAAAATGAGACAAGCTTCCTCTTGTATTCAAATATGAAGAATTTGCTGTATTTCTTCTAAACTAGAAAATCAGAAATACAGTTGGAAGAAGGACAATAACAAATGGCAGCCATGTTATTTCTTCCACACACCAAAGTCAAAAACGTCGAAAGAAACCATTCTTTTATTTTTCTTTCCAATTCCTATATCTGACACCGGGCGTGCAAAGCCTTCTGTCAATACTTTATATTTTTTCTTTTTTCTTTTCCTTGTCAGCTCTGCGGCAACAGCAACAAAAATCAAGAAACTGTAGACCAACATCTCAAAGGGTGAAAAAATATATAAAAGTCAGGGAACACAAATATTTGTGAATACTTCTCCGGTTTTGATAATAGAGAAATCAAGACTAGACTCAGTCCTCCATTATATTTAGAAATGAATGGTAGGTGGCTGAAAGTAAATATAAGAAAGCATCCAGCTAGGAATAAAGTTCAACTCTTTTGATACATATGTACTGTATATATATAAAATAACACACACACACACACATATATACATATATATTGTATATATTGTAGTATATATATATATATATATATATATATATATATATATATATATATATATATTTAAATCGCTATAAACATATATGTTGAAATCTTTACAAGACTTCTCTTGCTTCCTATGCAGACCTAAAACTATTGTGATCCGGACTTACTTCTCTTTTTAACCAACAATAAAACATATCGCTTTATTCTGCAACCAAACTTTTTGCATTAGAATAATCTTAACTCACCAAGAAAGTTGAAAAGGCACCTTATTGTGGCGTGCTCCTTGCAAAGGTAAAAACTCATGGCATGATGACCTAGAGTCTCGCATGATCACGACGGGATTAGATGCAAAAGAAATCCGATAGATGGCAGGACTAGCCAAGTAGGACTAGAGTAGAACTAGCCAAGTTGGGAATCGAAGGATATCACAGCTAACATTAAGCTGCTTGGCAGGCGGGGATGCTGGAGTTTTGAGGATTTATAAATAATATGACATCCTGTAATCAGGATTTTTACATGTTCACCTCAGATACGATATCTTCACAAACTTACCCTGCTGAAAGGTCCTTTAAAATTCACCTCAAGCCATGATATCCTACAGGTGATGATTTCCATTATTCACCTCAGACACCCTGCTGGTGATAATTTTCAGAGTATCCTACAGGTGAGAATTTTCAGAGTTTCACATCAGACCATGGTATCCAAACAGGTGAGAATTTTCAAAAAAAAAAAGGTCACACCAAATATGGTATCCCACAAGTGAGAATTTTTCAAAGTTCACACCAAACATGGTATTCTAAAGGTGAGAATTTTCAAAGTTCACACCAAACATGGTATCCTACAGGTGAGAATTTTTCAAAGTTCACACCAAACATGGTAGCCTACAGGTGAGAATTTTCAGAGTTCACATCAGACCATGGTATCCTACGGGTGAGAATTTTCAATGATCACATCTAACAGGTATCCTACAGGTGGTAATTTTCTAAGGTCACATCAAACATGGTATCCTACAAGTGAGAATTTTTCAAAGTTAACATCAGACATGATATCCTGCAAAATATCATTCCTAATTCACCCTTCCAACATGATATCCCTCAGGTGAAAATATTCAATGGTCACCTCACAAATAATATCTTGCAAACTGGATATCCTGCAAGTGACAATTATTTACAAGCAGGCATTATTCCTGTTGCCCGTTAAGTGGTGTTCTAAAAAGTTCGAGTCAGGGACATTCAACAATTTATTATTTTCTAAACTTTTATACCAGGCAGATTCGCTCCCGTTGAACATTTTCCAAAAGTGGATGCTAGACATAATGGCGGGTGATAAAGTCTAATTTATGCCATGAAATACTAACGTCCAGACTCGTGATTTTTTAAAGATCGTGACAGATATAACAAAACAATAAGTAAAAACGGTGATTTTCCAAGCTTAAATCTGCAAAAACTCTCAACAATTACGATTTCTAAAAGCTGATAATAATAATAATACAATAATAATAATAATAATAATAATAATTAATAATAATAATAATAATAATAATAATAATAATAATAATCATAGGGGCACTAGGCACGATCCCAAGATCCCTGAAAAAGAATCTGGAAAAACTAGAGGCTGAAGCAGCTTCAGGACTCATGCAAAAGAGTGTGATCCTAGAAACGGCGCACATAGTAGGATAAGTTATGGACTCCTAAGGAGGCAGGATGCAACCGGAACCCCACACTATAAATACCACCCAGTCGAATTGGAGGACTGTGATAGAGGCAAAAAAATATATATATATAATAATAATAATAATAATAATAATAATAATAATAATAATAATAATAATAATACTCAGATAGCATGTCTGAAAACGGAAAAACAAATCCATAGTTATATAACTCTACAAAATATATAGATTATTAAATATATTTGTACAGTTTACATAAATGGATTAGTATCTCCAATAATAAAATAATAAGTAATAATAATAATAAAATAATAATAATAATAATAATGGTGAAGAAATCTGCAATGGTGTAAGTATAAATAGATATCAATAATATATGTTTTGTATACATAATTTCATACACATTGACATTTACACCATTATGGATTTCTTCGCCATTTTACTGACTTCATGCTATTAAGAGATTTTTATGAATAATAATAAATAATAATAATAATAATAATAATAATAATAATAATAAGTCTTAAGTCTTCAATAGACTTAAGTCAAGTTAAGCAACATTGGGGCTGGTCAGTCGTTGGATGGGTGACCGCTCTCCTCGGCGTTGATTCCTTGGGAAAGGATCTTTACCATAATTTCCTCAGTCTACTCAGCTGTAAATGAGTACCTATCCCCTGATGGGGTAGGGTCCAGCTATGGGTTAAATAGCAAAACTCAGCAATGATGGAAAGAAATGAAGGAATAAACGACAACGACGTAAATGGAACCTCTGGCAACAGAGGAGCTTCGTCCGGCAACCAGGTATTCAACCCAATTGAAGGGGAAGACGGTCAGGTACTTGGAGGTCGTCATCCAGCAACTGATCACCACAACGAAAGTAATCAACAGCCTGAGATTGGAGCTACAGAGGCAAAAAAGGAAGAAATGGACAAGAGAAGAAAATAAGGAAATATGGAGATGCTACATCAGAAGCAACCCGACGGAGAGAGGATATAGAAGAAGATTGATCAACATCTGGAATGAGAGGAAATACACACCCCCCAAACAGAGCAAGAGACTGGCAGACCAAGTAAGGAACATAAAGAAAAAGAAAAAGAACTGGCTCTCCCCAACAGAAAGAGAAGAACTGGAAAGGGAAATGTCACACGACAACGAATTACACGAAGACGAACTGAGAGACGATGCCACAGAAGACGACAGGGAGGATGAAGTATCAAACAACGACACACGAAGAAACACCGACGAAGTAACAGAGAGGACGGAATGGGTAGAAAAGATTAGACAATGGATGGAGACAGATACAGAGAGAACAAAGATCCCCTCCATGAAAGCCTACAACACCAAGAAATTAAGGGAGAAAACAAGTGAGGTCAATGAAATAATGGGCCTAATACACACCACCAGTATCACAGAAACAAATAACTTGACATATGCAGGAGCAAGATTAGTAGCAGAACTGATGGGGGATTCGAACACCAACACCACCGTCACAACCAACCCAACAGAAAGCAAAACAGCAACCTCCTTGGAAAAGGCGCCTGGAAAAGCAAATCATGGTGATGAGATCTGACTTGAGTAAACTGAAAGAGATGGCAGAAAAAAAGGCTAAGAAGCAAGAAAACAAGGGAGGAACTCAACGAGAAATACAAAGTACAAGAGAGGAACTAAACAACACAATAGAAGATGTAAAACAGAGGCTTAAGGCCAAAGCACACAAGATCCAACGGTACATGAACAGGAATAAGGGATACCAACAGAACAAACCAATCGGAAACCAACCAGAAAAGGACTATACAGCCAACTAAGAGGGGAAGACAACCACCCAGAAATTCCTGAAGCCGAACCAAGTAACATGCAACATGGCTCCAGGAAGTCAAGGAAGAAGAAACAGGGAGAATAAAAACAAAGATTCACAGACATCACGACAGACACAGTCAGACACCAACTAAAGAAAATGCCAAACTGGAAAACCCCAGGTCCCGATGAAGTCCATGGATACTGGCTCAAAAACTTCAAGGCCCTACACCCACGAATAGCAGAACAACTCCAGCATTGTATCTCAAATCACCAAGCACCCAAATGGATGACCACAGGAAGAACATCCTTAGTACAAAAAGACAAGAGTAAGGGAAATATAGCCAGTAACTACAGGCCTACTCACCTGCCTACCAATAATGTGGAAGTTACTAACAGGTATCATCAGTGAAAGGCTATACAACTACCTAGAGGAGACAAACACCATCCCTACCAACAGAAAAGGCTGCAGAAGGAAGTGTAGGGGCACAAAAGACCAGCTCCTGATAGACAAAATGGTAATGAAGAACAGTAGGAGAAGGAAAACCAACCTAAGCATGGCATGGATAGACTATAAGAAAGCCTTCGACATGATACCACACACATGGCTAATAGAATGCCTGATAAAATATATGGGGCAGAGGAAAACACCATCAGCTTCCTCAAAAATACAATGCGCAACTGGAATACAATACTTACAAGCTCTGGAATAAGACTAGCAGAGGTTATATCAGGAGAGGGATCTTCCAGGGCGACTCACTGTCCCCACTACTCTTCGTAGTAGCCATGATTCCCATGACAAAAGTACTACAGAAGATGGATGCCGGTACCAACTCAAGAAAAGAGGCAACAAAATCAACCATCTGATGTTCATGGACGACATCAAGCTGTATGGTAAGAGCATCAAGGAAATAGATACCCTAATCCAGACTGTAAGGATTGTATCTGGGGACATCAGAATGGAGTTTGGAATAGAAAAAATGCGCCTTAGTCAACATACAAAAAGGCAAAGTAACGAGAACTGAAGGGATAAAGCTTCCAGATGGGAGCAACATCAAACACATAGATGAGACAGGATACAAATACCTGGGAATAATGGAAGGAGGAGATATAAAACACCAAGAGATGAAGGACACGATCAGGAAAGAATATATGCAGAGACTCAAGGCGATACTCAAGTCAAAACTCAACGGCGGAGAAGGAAATATGATAAAAGCCCTACACATGGGCCAGTGCCAGTAATCAGATACAGCGCAGGAATAGTGGAATGGACGAAGGCAGAACTCCGCAGCATAGATCAGAAAACCAGGAAACAAATGACAATACACAAAGCACTACACCCAAGAGCAAATACGGACAGACTATACATAACACGAAAGGAAGGAGGGAGAGGACTAACTAAGTATAGAGGACTGCGTCAACATGAAAACAGAGCACTGGGGCAATATCTGAAAACCAGTGAAGACGAGTGGCTAAAGAGCATGGGAAAAAAAGAAGGACTAATAAAAGTAGACGAAGACCCAGAAATATTACAGAGACAGGAGAAAGACAGAAAGAACACAGGACTGGCACAACAAACCAATGCACGGACAAACATGAGACAGACTAAAGAACTAGCCAGCGATGACAATTGGCAATGGCTACAGAGGGGAGAGCTAAAGAAGGAAACTGAAGGAATGATAACAGCGGCACAAGATCAGGCCCTAAGAACCAGATATGTTCAAAGTACGATAGACGGAAATAACATCTCTCCCATATGTAGGAAGTGCAATACGAAAAATGAAACCATAAACCACATAGCAAGTGAATGCCCGGCACTTGCACAGAACCAGTACAAAAAGAGGCATGATTCAGTGGCAAAAGCCCTCCACTGGAGCCTGTGCAAGAAACATCAGCTACCTTGCAGTAATAAGTGGTACGAGCACCAACCTGAGGGAGTGATAGAAAACGATCAGGCAAAGATCCTCTGGGACTATGGTATCAGAACGGATAGGGTGATACGTGCAAATAGACCAGACGTGACGTTGACTGACAAAGTCAAGGAAGAAAGTATCACTCATTGATGTCGCAATACCATGGGACACCAGAGTTGAAGAAGAAAAAAAAGGGGGAAAGAGAGGGAAAAAATTGCGATCCAAGGTATCAAGATCTGAAAATCAGAAATAAGAAGGATATGGGATATGCCAGTGGAAATCGTACCCATAATCATAGGAGCACTAGGCCACGATCCCAAGATCCCTGAAAAGGAATCTAGAAAAACTAGAGGCTGAAGTAGCTCCAGGTCTCATGCAGAAGAGTGTGATCCTAGAAACGGCACACATAGTAAGAAAAGTGATGGACTCCTAAGGATGGCAGGATGCAACCCGGAACCCCACACTATAAGTACCACCCAGTCGAAGTTCTGCTAGCTAAAGCATTCTAAATCATAAGAATTAACATTCATCTTCAATAAAGACGTATTTATTTACTCATAATCCAATTTACTACACGCGAATCCACTCATTCAGAAGCACACCTGACCAATAAATTCTTAAAAAATAAAATAAAATAAGAGAAGGCCCAAGCCATCCACATGGCATGCGAGATGTCACCAAATCCTGCAACGGTCTGGTAGGCGTGCTCCACGATAACCACGCACCAGCATGAAATATAACAACTGTTATAAGCACACAAGAGGGGGAGGAGGGACTATACCCTCGCGTGACTGTGCTTAATGGCCTTTGAGTCGATGGAATTCTCCAAGTGGTTGGAGAACTGCAAGAAATGGCCACAAATGGCCACTTTTAAGAAGAGCAAGATATGGCCAATTTTAAGGAATGCAAGAAAAGGCTACTTTTAAGAACTGCAAGAAAAGGACACTTTTAATGCAAGATATGGCCACTTTTAGGAAAACTGCAAGATATGGCCACTTTTAGGAACTGCAAGAAATGGCCCACTTATAAGAACTGCAAGAAATGGCCACTTTCAGGCACTGCAAGAAATGACCACTTTTAAGAACTGCAGGAAATGACCAATTTTAAAACTGCAAGAAAAGGCCAGCTTTAAAAACTGCAAGAAATGGCCACTTTTAGCAACTACAAGAAATAGCCACTTATAAGAACTGCAAGAAATGGCCACTGTTAAGAACTGCAAGAAATGGCCACTGTTAAGAACTGCAAGAAATTGACACTTTTTAAAAACAATAAGAAATTAACACTTTTTAAAAACAATAAGAAATTTCCACTTGCAAGAACTGCAAGAAATTACCACTTTTAAGAACTGCAAGAAATGACCAATTCTAAAACATCAAGAAATGGCCTGTTTTAAAAACTGCAAGAAATGGCCACTTGTAAGAACTACATGAAATGGCCACTTTTAGGAACTGCGAGAAATGGCCACTTATAAGAACTACATGAAATGGTCACTGTTAAGAAATGGAAGAAAATACCACTTTTAAAAACTGCAAGAAATGACCAATTTTAAAACTACAAAAATGGCCACTTCTAGGAACTACAAGAAATAGCTACTTATAAAAACTGCAACAAGAAATTAACACTTTTTAAGAACTATAAGAAATGGCCACTTGTAAGAACTGCAAGAAATTACCACTATTAAAAACTGCAAGAAATTACCAACTTTAAAACTGCAAGAAATGGCCAGTTTAGGAACTGCAAGAATTGGCCACCTTTAAGTGCAAGAAATGAATAACTTTAAGAACCTCAAGAAATGGCCTATTTTAAGAACTGCAAGAAATGGCCACTTTTAAGAACTGTAAAAACTGGCCACTTTCGGGAGTGTCTCGCCACAAAGTAATAGAACTGCAAGAAATTTCTACTTTAAGAACTGCAACAAATGGCCACATTTAGGAGAGTCTCGTTACCAAGTACCTGAAGAACTCCAAGAAATGACAGAGGAATCTGACTCAACGGCCAAGTTTAAAAACTGTATTATTTATCATATTATTTCCTTCCCATTTGGAATGAGAAGGAACATAATTCCTCTCCTCTCCCTGGAATTTTAAAATTGACGATTCGTCGTCTGTCACCGACGAAATACCTGTCGCTTCCATTAAAAATGGAACTGTAATTACTCTTAATTAATCAATCAGGGTGCTTCTGACATATTTCACCAATGACAAGAAGCCAGAAATGAAATTTCCATTCAACTCTTGACAATTAATTTGTCATTTTCACGTGATCGAAAAAAGAAAGAATGCACAATACGATATATTTGAACGAAATATGATTTTCGAAATTATGATACTGTATGAGAGAGATAGAGAGAGAGAGAGAGAGAGAGAGAGAGAGAGAGAGAGAGAGAGAGAGAGAGAGAGAGAAATTGGAATACCAAATGGGATAAAGATGCAACGGTTCTACAAAGATTGTAAGTGCGGAGTTATAACGCTTATTTAAAGGTAAGAATAATGTGAATAAAAGAGTGCTTGTATTGCTGGAAAAAAATATAGGACAGCAAAGATCTCTTTAGTATAAGAGAAGATTGTACAGAGAATTATAGTAATATAAAGGGTAAAAGTTTCAGAGTAGAAATGTAAAATATAAAGCACACACAAATATATAAAATGGACTAAAAACTCCAAATTATCTATCAAACAGTATTGGCGGAAGATTGACGTAGTCTAATCTCAAAATGCAATGAGATTAACAGACCTTACGATTTAGAATACCTATACCAGGTTATTAGGATAGAAACCAAAAAAAGTGCTGAAGAAAATCAAAACTGAAAAAAAATTTTATGATATTCGCATGGATGGCACCGGCATTCTAAGGGAAAGCAAGATTTGCCTTCAAGGAGAATCTTTATGAATGATTTGGCAAAGAGAACAAAAGACTTCACGTAGGAAACCACGGGCTGATATTAAGAGCCAGTTTTATAATGCCACTGGCCAAGAAGGGAATGCCATATAGGCAAGCACAGAATCATTTTGAGCAGAACCTTTAAAAAGGAGCTTGGAAAGACCTCTAAAATGAGCTTGGCAAGACCTTTAAAAAGGACCTTGGAAAGACCTTTAAAAAGGAGCTAGGCATGACCTTTAAAAAGGAGCTCGACAAGACCTTTAAAAAGGAGTTTAAAGGCTTGGCAAGATCTTTAAAAAGGAAGCCTGGCAAAGGACCTTTAGAAAAAAGGAGTTTTAAAGCTTGGCAAGACCTTGTTAAAAGGAGCTCGGCAAAGACCTTTAAAAAGGAGCTTGGCACAAAACTGATCCTTTAAAAAGGAGCCTTGACAAGACCTTTAAAAAGGAGTTTAAAATGGCACTTGGCATAACACCTTTTAAAAAGGACCTTGGAAACGACCTTTAAAAAGGAGCTAGGTCATGACCTTTAAAAAGGAGCCTTGGCAAGACCTTTAAAAAAGGGACATTGGAAAGACCTTATTAAAAAAGGAACTAGGCATGACCTTTAAAAAGGAGCTTGACAAGACCTTTAAAAAGGAGCTTGGCAAAGACCTTTAAAAAGAGCTTGGCAAGATCTTTAAAAAGGCTTGGCAAATACTTTAAAAAGGGGCTTGGCATGACCTTCAAAAGGACCTTGGAAAGACCTTTAAAAAAGGAGGGTTTGAAGACCTTAGGGGCTTGGCATGATTTTTCAAAAGGACCTTGGAAAGACCTTTCAAAATGAGCTTTTGGCAAAAGACCTTAAAAGGAGGTTTGGAAAAGCCTTTAAAAAGGAGCTTGCAAGACCTTTAAAAAGGAGTTTAAAGGCTTGGCAAGGCTTTAAAAAGGACCTTGGAAAGACTATTTAAATAGGAGCTTGGCAAGACCTTTAAAAAGGACCTTGAAAGACCTTTTAAAAAGGAGCTTGGCAAGACCTTTAAAATGGAGTTTGGCAAGACCTTTAAAAAGGAGTTTGGCAAGACCTTTAAAAAGGAGCTTGGCAAAGACCTTAAAAAGGAGCTTGGCAAGATCTTTAAAAAGGCTTGGCAATACTTAAAAAGGGGCTTGGTATGACCTTTCAAAAGGGACCTTGGAAAGACCTTTAAAAGAAGCTTGGCAAGACCTTTAAAAAAGGAGTTTGGAAAGACCTTTAAAAGGAGCTCGCAAGACCTTTAAAAAGGAGTTTGGCAAGACCTTTAAAAAGGGGCTTGGCATGACCTTTAGGAAGGACCTTGGAAAGACCCTTAAATAGGAGATTGGCAAGACCTTTAAAAAGGAGTTTGGAAAGACCTTTTAAAAAGGAGCTTGGCAAGACCTTTAAAATGGAGTTTGGGTAAGACCTTTAAAAAGGAGTTTGGCAAGACTTTTAAAAAGGAGTTTGGCAAGACCTTTAAAAAAGACCTTGGATTGGAAAGACCTTTTAAAAAGGCGCTTGGCAAGACCATTTAAAAATGGAGTTTGGCAAGACCTTTAAAAAGGAGTTTGGCAAGACCTTTAAAAAAAAGACCTTGGAAAGACCTTTTAAAAAGGGGTTTGGCAAGACCTTTAAAAAGGAGTTTGTTTGGCAAGACCTTTGGAAAAAGGAGTTTGGCAAGACCTTTAAAAAGGACCTTGGAAGACCTTTTAAAAAGGAGCTTGGCAAGACTTTAAAATGGAGTTTGGCAAGACCTTTTTTTTAAAAAGGAGTTGGCAAGACCTTTAAAAAGGACCTTGGAAAGATCTTTTAAAAAGGAGCTTGGCAAGACCTTTAAAAAGGAGCTTGGCAAGACCTTTTAAAAAGGAGCTTGGAAAGTCCTTTAAAATAGTTTGGAGAGCCCTTTAAAAAAGGAGTTAAAGGCTTGGCAAGACCTTTAAAAGGAGCTTGGATAGACCTTTAAAAAGGATTTTGACAAGACCTTTAGAAAGGAGTTTAAAGGCTTAGGCAAGGCCTTTAAAAAGGGGCAATTGGCATGACCTTTGAAAAGGACCTTGGAAAGACCTTTAAAAAACGGAGCTTGACAAGACCTTTAAAAATGAGCTTGGCAAGACCTTTAAAAAGGAGTTTAAAGGCTTGGCAAGACCTTTAAAAAGGGGCTTTGCATGACCTTTAAGAAGGACCTTGGAAAGACCTTTTAAAAAGGAGCTTGGCAAGACCTTTAAAATGGAGTTTGGCAAGACCTTCAAAAAGGAGTTTGGCAAGACCTTTCAAAAAAGGAGTTTGGCAAGACCTTTAAAAAGGACCTTGGAAAGACTTTTAAAAAGGAGCTTGGCAAGACCTTAACAAGGAGCTTGGCAAGACCTTTAAAAAGGAGCTTGGCAAGACCTTTAAAAAGGATTTTGGCAAGACCTTTAAAAAGGAGTTTAAAGGCTTGGCAAGACCTTTTAAAAGGGGCTTGGTATGACCTTTCAAAAGACCTTGGAAAGACCTTTAAAAAGGACCTTGGAAAGACCTTTAAAAAGGAGCTTGACAAGACCTTAAAATGAGCTTGGCAAGACCTTTATAAAGGCGTTTAAAGGCTTTGGCAAGACCATTTAAAAAGGGACTTGGCATGACCTTTAAGAAGGACCTTGGCAAGACCTTTAAAACGG
Organism: Macrobrachium nipponense; assembly: GCF_015104395.2. Lineage (NCBI taxonomy): Eukaryota > Metazoa > Arthropoda > Malacostraca > Decapoda > Palaemonidae > Macrobrachium > Macrobrachium nipponense. The sequence goes on along the minus strand of NC_087200.1, from coordinate 191,374,804 downwards.
AGTTTGGCAAGACCTTTAAAAAGGAGTTTGGCAAGACCTTTAAAAAGGAGTTTGGCAAGACCTTTAAAAAGGACCTTGGATAGACCTTTTAAAAAGGAGCTTGGGCAAGACCTTTAAAATGGAGTTTGGCAAGACCTTTAAAAAGGAGTTTGGCAAGACCTTTAAAAAGGATCTTGGAAAGACCTTTTAAAAAAGGTAGCTTGGCGGAGCCTTGGCCAAAGACCTTTTTTAAAAGGGGGAAAAGTGACAAGACCTTTAAAAAGGGAGTTTGGCAAGACCTTTTAAAAAGGGTTGAAAAAAGTTTGGCCAAAAGGACCCTTTAAAAAGACCTTTACCTTGGAAAGACCTTTTAAAAAAGGGAAGCCTGGCAAGGACCTTATTTAAAAAGGAGTTTGGCAAGACCTTTTAAAAAGGAGTTTTGGCAAGACCTTAAAAAGGAGTTTCCTGGCAAGACCTTTAAAAACAATTTGGACTTAATTGGAAAGACCTTTTAAAAGGAGCTTGGGCGGAACTTTAATTATGGAGCCTTGGCAAGACCTTTGAAAAAAGACCTTGGAAAGAACCTTTAAAAAAGGAGTTTGGAAAGCCTTTAAAAAGGCCAGTTTGGAAAAGACCTTTTAAAAAGGAGTTGGCAAGACCTTTAAAAACGGAGCGTGGGCAAGACCTTTTAAAAAAGACCTTGGAAAGACTTTTAAAAAAGGAGATTGGCAAGACCTTTAAAATGGAGCTTGGCAAGACTTTAAAAAGACCTTGGAAAAAGACCTTTAAAAGGCCAGTTTGGCAAGAGCTTTAAAAAAGGACTTGGAAAGACCTTTTAAAAAGGAGTTTGGCAAGACCTTTAAAAAAGGAGCTTGGCAAAGACCTTTAAAAAGGAGGTTTGGCCAAGACGTTAAAAAGGACCTTGGAAAAGACCTTTAAAAAGGATTTTGGCAAGAACCTTCAAAAATGAGTTTGGGCAAGAACTTTAAAAAAGAGTTTGGCAAGACTTTAAAAAAGACTTGGAAGACCTTTTAAAAAGGAGCTTGGCCAGACCTTTAAAATGGAGCTTGGCAAGACCTTTAAAATGGAGTTTTGGCACCTTTAAAAAGGAGTTTGGCAAGACCCTTTAAAAAGGGAAAGTTTGGCAAGACTTTAAAAAGGTGCTGGCACGACCTTTAAAAATGAGCTTGGCAAGACCTTTAAAAATGAGCTGGCAAGACCCGCTTTTAAAAGGAGCTTGGAAAGATCTTTAAAAAGGTAGTTTGGCAAGACCTTTAAAAGGAGCTTTGCAAGGACCTTCAAAAAGAAGCTTGGCAAGAACCTTTAAAAAGGAGCTTGGCAAGACCTTTAAAAAGGACCTTTGGAAAGTCCTTTAAAAAGGAGTTTTTGGAAAGCCCTTTAAAAAGGAGTTTGGCATGACCGCATTGACCTTTAAAATGGAGTTTGGCATGACCTTTAAAAAGAAGTTATGCATGACCTTTAAAAAAGGAGTTTGGCATGACCTTTAAAATGGATTTGCATGACCTTTAATAATGGAGTTTGGCGGATGACCTTTAAAAAGGTGCTTTGCATGACCTTTAAAATGGAGTTGGGCATGACCTCCTTTAAAAAGGAGTTTTGCATGACCTTTAAAAAGGAGTTTGGCATGACCTCCTAAATGGAGTTGGCAAGACCTTAAAAAAGGAGTTTGGTAAGACCTTTAAACAGGACCTTGGAAAAGACCTTTATTTAAAGACCTTTAAAAAAGGAGTTGCAAGACCTTTAAAAATGAGCTTGGCAAGGAACCTTTAAATTTAAAAAAAGGAGCTTGGCAATACCTTTAAAAAAAAAAGAAGTTTGGCAAGACCTTTAAAAAGGAGCTTGGCAAGACCTTTAAAAAGGAGTTTGGCAAGACCTTTAAAAAGGAGCTTGGCAAGACCTTTAAAAAGGAGCTTGGCAAGACCTTTAAAAAGGAGTTTGGCAAGACCTTTAAAAAGGAGCTTGGCAAGACCTTTAAAAAGGAGTTTGCAAGACCTTTAAAAAGGAGCTTGGCAAGACCTTTAAAAAGGAGTTTGGAAAGAACTTTAAAAATGAGCTTGGCAAGACCTTTAAAAAGGAGCTTGGAAAGTCCTTTAAAAAAGGAGTTTGGAAAGCCTTTAAAAAGGATTTTGGCAAGACCTTTAAATAGTAGTTTAAAGGCTTGGCAAAACCTTTAAAAAGGTGCCTTGGCATGACCTTTATAAAGGACTTGGAAAGACCTTTAAAAAGGAGCTTGGCAAGACCTTTAAAAAGGAGCTTGGCAAGACCTTTAAAAAGGAGCTTGGCAAGACCTTTAAAAGGAGTTTGGCAAGACCTTTAAAAGGAGCTTGGCAAGACCTTTAAAAAGGAGCTTGGCAAGACCTTTAAAAAGGAGCTTGGCAAGACCTTTAAAAAGGACCTTGGAAAGTCCTTTAAAAAGAACCTTGGAAAGTCTTTAAAAGAGTTTGGAGAGCCCTTTCAAAAAGGAGTTAAAGGCTTGGCAAGACCTTTAAAAAGGATTTGGCAAGACCTTTAAAAAGGAGTTTAAAAAGGCTTGGCAAAGACCTTTAAAAAGGTGCTTGGCACGACCTTTATAAAGGGACCTTGGAAAGACCTTAAAAAGGAGCTTGGCATGACCTTTAAATAGGACCTTGGAAAGACCTTTAAAAAGGAGTTTAAAGGCTTGGCAAGACTTTTAAAAAGGAGCTTGGCATGACCTTTAAATAGGACCTTGGAAAGACCTTTAAAAAGGAGTTTAAAGGATTGGCAAGACCTTTAAAAAGGAGTTTAAAGGCTTGGCAAGACCTTTAAAAAGGAGCTTGGTATGACCTTTAAATAGGACCTTGGAAAGACCTTAAAAAGGAGTTTGGCAAGACCTTTAAAAAGGAGCTAGGCTAGACCTTTAAAAAGGAGTTTAAAGGCTTGGCAAGACCTTTAAAAAGGAACTTAGTAAGACCTTTAAAAAGGAGCTTGGAAAGACCTTTAAAAAGGTCTTGGCAAGAGCTTTAAAAAGAAGCTTGGTAAGACCTTCAAAAAAGAGAAAGCGAGCATGGAAAGACCTTTTAAAAACAGGACTTGGCTACCCTTTAAACAGAGGCTTGGCAAATGAGGCCCTTTAAAAAAGTGTTGGTGAAGGATCTTCAACAAATAGTTGGCGAGGAAGACAATGACTTTATATAGCACAGCACAGTCGGCCTTTATGACGGTTCCTACTTATGGGAAGGCCAAGCAAATGACATAACATAGGAAAGCACGGAATGCTTTTACACAGGACCCTCAAGGAACGCGTGGTAATGAAATCAGTGACAATACATGAAAACATTTTCAGCCTTAATATGGGACCTTAACAAAGGAGTTGATTTGGAAGACAATGACTGAATACAAGAAAACATAGTCTGGCTTTATCGAGAACCTTCTTCAACGGAAAGGAAAGGAGGTACGGTACTAATATAAGGATAGGAAAGTACATCCTGCCTTCAAGAAGACCTTAACAAGAGGATGGTAAAGAAGGTGATGAAATAATATATGAAAGTACATTTTCCCTTTATGAAGGGCCTTTGAGAAGGAGTTGGCTTGGATAGCAAGAATTTAATATAAGAAAGGACAGGCTGTCTTTACGAAAAGACCTTAACAAAGAAATTTCCAAAGAAACCAATGACTCGCTATATGATGGGACAGTCTTCTTCTTCTTCTTCAAGCGCCCTTTCTAAGGAAATGGCACTAAAAGCAATGACATACTATCACACAAAAGCACAGTCTAATAACTTTACAGAACCTTCAAGAAGCAACTGAAAAGAAATTAATAACAATAAAGAAAAACATAATATGATACGCTCTTCTTAGTTCAAAAAATAAATAAATAGATAAATAAAAATTTTAAAAGGGAATCGGTAAGAAAAACATGACAAAAAAAATCTTATAAAGGAATTCCTTACCACATTTCCAGTGGGGAAAATAAACCAGTGACAAGACCTAAAAAAAAAAATAAAAAAAAAAAAAAAAAAAAAAAAAAAAAAAAAATGCAAAATCCTTCTGTCGCTCAAAACACGGAGCATCGATCATCAATCATAGAAGATCTATGGGGGAAGGGGCGGGGGGAGAGAGGTACTTCAATGGTGACAGGAGACTCACCATCCCATTATTCACCATCCCATTATATTCCTCTCGGCGCCGTTAACCATTCACAACATCAATATCCTCATTATCGAGGTTCTGTATCGGATTCGATGGAACCTTCTCTGACGAATTGTTCGGTCGTTCCGTTTGTTTATCTGGAGAGAGAAGGTGTTGTGATGTAGAAGGAACAGTGAAGAGAGAGAGGGTGAAAGAAAGACGGAGGAGGAGGAGGAGGAGGAGGATGCTGTGAAGATGGAGCAGAAAACAGAAAGGGAGAAGCAGATGGAGGAGGAGAAGAAAAGACTGTTATAAAGGAGGAGGCGTAAGAAGAAAGAAATGTGGAGACAGATGAAGAGGAGAAATCCGGGCATTGTGAATGAGGAGGATGAGAGAGAGAGAGAAAAAAAAGTAGGCGGCATAAGGAGGAGGAAATGTGGAGATGGAAGAGAAGGAGAGATGATATTTTGGAAGAGGGGAGAAGATACATTCAATAACGATCTAATGCCATGTAATGAAAAATACATCTCCCCTCTCTCTCACACACACACACACACACACACACACACACATACACGCGCGTTACAATACCTCATTCCCAATTAAAACGAAAATGTATAAGAAATGTCACAATATCAACTTAGAAAAAATGCTTCACTTAAGAACCATTAGTTAAATTTGGTAGAAAAAATGCTTCACTTAATAACCATTAGTTAAATTTGGCAAAAAAAAAAAAAAAAAAAAAACTCTAAAACCAACTTCAACCCAACAGTTTGAATGACATACATACTAAAAATGTCAAGATATAGAATTAAAAAAATAATAATAATAATAATAATAATAATAATAATAATAATAATAATAATAATAATAATAATAATAATAATAATAAAAACTAATCAAAACATCAAATTAGAGAATGGCTTCGTTCAGTCAAGCACAGAAACGGAAAACAATCAGAAAAGCAATCTTCTTGAATGAAGGAAAGACGCTTCTGGTTTTCGTATCTTTCAAGCCAGAAACAGAAACAGAAACAGAAGTCGCCTGGCCTGCACTGAAAAGATGAGAAGGAATTTCTTTTTCAGTTTTCATGAAACCACTTTCATCTGCTACCCTTCCCCTTACCCCTTCCCGCAAACAAATAAATAAGTAAATAAAATTAAAAAGCTTGATATTTCAGACAAATATTTCTTATAATATTCAATCCGTTACTTAAATCTCTCGCTATCGTCATATGTACATTATATTAATTATTATTAATATTATTATTATTATTATTATTATTATTATTATTATTATTATTATTATTATTATTATTATTATTATTCTACTAAAATTCCTGAAACAAAGTACTATACTTCCTTTGAATTCCTCTCGAATTTCCTTATTTTATTATTATTATTATTATTATTATTATTATTATTATATTATTATTATTATTATTACAACTACGCAAATTCCTGAATAAAGTACTATACTTTCCCCTCTACACTCCTCTCAAATGTCCCATTATTATTATTACTATTATTATTATTACTATTATATTATTATTATTATTATTATTATATTATTATTATTATTATTATATTATTATCAAAATAAAGGACGATATTATTATCAATTATCACCATCATATACGCATAAAACAAAAAAGAATAATAGGTTAAACATAATCTAACCTAGCCAATACCGCCACAGGTATCCAAAAGCATATACACAACGGAAAAGAATCAACAAGAGAGCAATACTATATTTTTTTTGTGGGGGGGGGGGGGGCGGGGACGACACGGGAGCGGGGGGTGGGGGGAGATTTTTTCAATTCCCGCGTAACTGTATTAACTGTCCAGATTGGTTAACAGAATGGTTCAAAGCCTGCCCAAAATAAGGGGTGATTTTGGTCGGTTTAACCTCGTTATAATATCCCGGGGCTCCGTGAAGGGACATCGCTGTCACAGAGGGATGGGTAATTTGTCACAGAGGGATGGGTAAATTGACCTAAAGTCGATTCATTCCGGGTCAACCTGGTTCAGAAGTCGACGTTCATCTCCGGGTCAACGGGTGGGGAGAATTATGTATAGGAGGGACGGGGACCGTTGATATGACACAGCGATTTATAAAACTGATATAGGTATCATTAAAGGCTTATAAAGTAATGCA
>NC_087200.1:191353654-191368058 GCF_015104395.2 Macrobrachium nipponense | reverse complement strand
TGCATTACTTTATAACCTTTAATGAGGACCTATATCAATTTATATCGCTGTCATATCACGTCCCGTCCTCCTATACATAATTCTCCTCGTGACCCGAGATGAAGTCGACTCCGACCATTGACCCGGAATGAATCGACTTTAGGTCAATTTACCCATCCCTCTGTGACAAATTTACCCATCCCTCTGTGACAGCGATGTCCCTTCACGGGAGCCCCGGGATATTATAACGAGGTTAAACCGACCAAAATCACCCCTTATTTTGGGCAGGCTTTGAACCATTCTGTTAACCAATCTGGACATTTAATACAGTTACGCGGGAATTGAAAAAATCTCCCCCCAAACCCCAACCCCCCCCCCCCCACCCCCCCCAAAAAAAAAAAAAAAATTATAGTATTGACTCTCTTGTTGATTCGTTTCCGTTGTGTATATGCTTTTGGATACCTGTGGTGGTATTGGCTAGGTTAGATTATGTTTTAACCAATATTATTCTTTTTTGTTTTGGATGCGTATATGATGGTGATAATTGATAATAATATCGTCCTTTATTTTAATAATAATAACTAATAATAATAATGAAAATATAGTAATAATAATAATAATGGACATTTGAGAGGAGTGTAGAGGGGAAAGATATAGTACTTTATTTCAGGAATTTGAGTAGTTGTAATAATAATAATAATAATAATAATAATAATAATATAGGAAATTCGAGAGGAATTCAAAGGAAGTATAGTACTTTGTTTCAGGAATTTTAGTAGCACATTAATTATTAAGTAAATATATAATAATATACTAATATAATAATAATAATAATAATAATAATAAATAATATAATAATAATTAATATAATGTACATATGACGATAGCGAGAGATTTAAGTAACGGATTGAATATTATAAGAAATATTTGTCTGAAATATCAAGCTTTTTAATTTTATTTACTTATTTATTTGTTTGCGGGGGAAGGGGTACACGGGTAGCAGATGAAAGTGGTTTCATGAAGACTGAAAAAGAATTCCTTCTCATCTTTTCAGTGCAGGCCAGGCGACTTCTGTTTCTGTTTCTGTTTCTGGCTTGAAAGATACGAAAACCAGAAGCGTCTTTCCTTCATTCAAGAAGAATTGCTTTTTTGATTGTTTTCCGTTTCTGTGCTTGACTGAAACGAAGCCATTCTCTAATTTGATGTTTTGATTCGTTTTTATTATTATTATTATTATTTTTTTAATTCTATATCTTGACATTTTTAGTATGTATGTCATTCAAACTGTTGGGTTGAAGTTGGTTTTAGAGTTTTTTTTTTTTTTTCTTTTTTTTTTTGCCAAATTTAACTAATGGTTATTAAGTGAAGCATTTTTTCTACCAAATTTAACTAATGGTTATTAAGTGAAGCATTTTTCCTAAGTTGACATTGTGACATTTTCTTATACATTTTCGTTTTAATTGGGGAATGAGGTATTGTAACGCGCGTGTATGTGTGTGTGTGTGTGTGTGAGAGAGAGAAAGAGAGAGGGAGATGTATTTTTCATACATGGCATTAGATCGTTATTGAATGTATCTTCTCCCCTCTTCCAAAATATCATCTCTCCTTCTCTTTCCATCTCCACATTTCCCCTTCCTTATGCCGCCTACCTTTTTTTTTTTTTTCTCTCTCTCTCTCATCCTCCTCATTCACAATCCGCCCGGATTTCCTCCTTCTTCCTCTGTCTAACCCCACATTCTTTCTTCTTACGCCTCCTCCTTTATAACAGTCTTTTCTTCTCCTCCTCCATCTGCTTCTCCTTTTCTGTTTTCTTCTTCATCTTCAGAGCATCCTCTTTTGTCCTCCTCCTCCTCCTCCTTCTCCCTTTCTGTTTTCTGCTCCATCTTCACAGCATCCTCCTCTCCTCCTCCTCCTCCTCCTCCTCCTCCGTCTTTCCTTCACCCTCTCTCTCTTCACTGTTCCTTCCTACTTCACAACACCTTCTCTCTCCAGATAAACAAACGGAACGACCGAACAATTCGTCAGAGAAGGTTCCATCGAATCCGATACAGAACCTCGATAATGAGGATATTGATGTTGTGAATGGTTAACGGCGCCGAGAGGAATATAATGGGATGGTGAATAATGGGATGGTGAGTCTCCTGTCACCATTGAAGTACCTCTCTCCCCCCGCCCCGTCCCCTAGATCTTCTATGATGATGATCGATGCTCTTCCGTGTTTTGAGCGACAGAAGGATTTTGCATTCTTTTTTTTTTTTTTTTTTTTTTTTTTTTTTAGGTCTTGTCACTGGTTTATTTTCCCCACTGGAAATGTGGTAAGGAATTCGTTTATAAGATTTTTTTTGTCATGTTTTTCTTACCGATTCCCTTTTAAAGTTTTTATTTATCTATTTATTTATTTTTTGAACTAAGAAGAGCTTATCATATTATGTTTTTCTTTATTGTTATTAATTTCTTTTCAGTTGCTTCTTGAAGGTTCTGTAAAGTTATTAGACTGTGCTTTTGTGTGATAGTATGTCATTGCTTTTAGTGCCATTTCCTTAGAAAGGGCGCTTGAAGAAGAAGAAGAATACTGTCCCATCATATAGCGAGTCATTGGTTTCTTTGGAAATTTCTTTGTTAAGGTCTTTTCGTAAAGACAGCCTGTCCTTTCTTATATTAAATTCTTGCTATCCAAGCCAACTCCTTCTCAAAGGCCCTTCATAAAGGGAAAATGTACTTTCATATATTATTTCATCACCTTCTTTACCATCCTCTTGTTAAGGTCTTCTTGAAGGCAGGATGTACTTTCCTATATTATATTAGTACCTCCTTTCCTTTCCCGTTGAAGAAGGTTCTCGATAAAGCCAGACTATGTTTTCTTGTATTCAGTCATTGTCTTCCAAATCAACTCCTTTGTTAAGGTCCCATATTAAGGCTGAAAATGTTTTCATGTATTGTCACTGATTCCTTTACCAACACTATTTTAAAGGGCCTCATTTGGGATTTTGTGTTTCATGTCATTGCTTTCTTTCCAAGCACATTTTTAAAGTGCTTGCCAAGCCTCTGTTTAAAGGGTAGCCAAGTCCTGTTGTTAAAAGGTCTTTCCATGCTCGCTTTCTCGTTTTTGAAGGTCTTACCAAGCTTCTTTTTAAAGCTCTTGCCAAGACCTTTTTAAAGGTCTTTCCAAGCTCCTTTTTAAAGGTCTTACTAAGTTCCTATTTAAAGGTCTTGCCAAGCCTTTAAACTCCTTTTTAAAGGTCTTGCCAAACTCCTTTTTAAAGGTCTTTCCAAGGTCCTTTATAAAGGTCATGCCAAGCACCTTTTTAAAGGTCTTGCCAAGCTCCTTTTTAAAGGTCTTGCCAAGCTCCTTTTTAAAGGTCTTGCCAAGCTCCTTTTTAAAGGTCTTTCCAAGGTCCTTTTTAAAGGTCTTGCCAAGCTCCTTTTTAAAGGACTTTCCAAGGTCCTTTTTAAAGGTCTTGCCAAGCTCCTTTTTAAAGATCTTGCCAAGCTCCTTTTTAAAGGTCTTGCCAAGCTCCTTTTTAAAGGTCTTGCCAAGGTCCTTTTTAAAGGTCTTGCCAAGGTCCTTTTTAAAGGTCTTGCCAAGGTCCTTTTTTAAAGGTCTGCCAAGCTCCTTTTTAAAGATCTTGCCAAAGCTCCTTTTTAAAAGATCTTGCCCAAGGTCCTTTTTAAAAAGTCTTGCCAAGCCCTCCTTTTTAAAGGTCTTTCCGAAGGAATCCTTTTTAAAGGTCTTGCCAAGCTCCTTTTTAAAGGTCTTGCCAAGCTCCTTTTTAAAGGTCTTTCCAAGGTCCTTTTAAAGGTCTTGCTAAGCTCCTTTTTAAAGGACTTTCCAAGCTCCTTTTTAAAGGTCTTGCCAAGCTCCTTTTTAAAGGTCTTGCCAAGCACCTTTTTAAAGGTCTTGCCAAGCTCCTTTTTAAAGGTCTTGCCAAGGTCCTTTTTAAAGGTCTTGCCAAGGTCCTTTTTAAAGATCTTGCCAAGCTCCTTTTTAAAGATCTTGCCAAGCTCCTTTTTAAAGGTCTTTCCAAACTCCTTTTTAAAGGTCTTGCCAAGCTCCTTTTTAAAGGTCTTGCTAAGCTCCTTTTTAAAGGTCTTTGCCAAGCTCCTTTTTAAAGGTCTTGCCAAGCTCCTTTTTAAAGGTCTTGCCAAGCTCATTTTTAAAGGTCTTGCCAAGCTCCTTTTTAAAGGTCTTTCCAAGGTCCTTCTTAAAGGTCATGCCAAGCCCCTTTTTAAAGGTCTTGCCAAGCTCCTATTTAAAGGTCTTTCCAAGGTCCTTCTTAAAGGTCATGCCATGCCCCTTTTTAAAGGTCTTGCCAAGCCTTTAAACTCCTTTTTAAAGGTCTTGCCAAACTCCTTTTTAAAGGTCTTGCCAAGCCTTTAAACTCCTTTTTAAAGGTCTTGCCAAACTCCTTTTTAAAGTTCTTTCCAAACTCCTTTTTAAAGGTCTTTCCAAGCCCCTTTTTAAAGGTCTTGCCAAGCCTTTAAACTCCTTTTTAAAGGTCTTTCCAAACTCCTTTTTAAAGTTCTTTCCAAATTCCTTTTTGAAGGTCTTGCCAAGCCCCTTTTTAAGGTCTTGCCAAACTCCTTTTTAAAGGTCTTTCCAAGGTCCTTTTGAAAGGTCATGCCAAGCCCCTTTTTAAAGGTCTTGCCAAGCTCCTTTTTAAAGATCTTGCCAAGCTCCTTTTTAAAGGTCTTTGCCAAGCTCCTTTTTAAGGGTCTTGCCAAGCCTTTAAACTCCATTTTAAAGGTCTTGTCAAGCTCCTTTTTAAAGGTCATGCCTAGTTCCTTTTTAAAGGTCTTTCCAAGGTCCTTTTTAAAGGTCTTGCCAAGCTCCTTTTTAAAGGTCATGCCTAGCTCCTTTTTAAAGGTCTTTCCAAGGTCCTTTTTAAAGGTATTGCCAAGCCTTTAAACTCCTTTTTAAAGGTCTTGTCAAGCTCCTTTTTAAAGGTCTTTGCCAAGCTCCTTTTTAAAGGTCTTTGCCAAGCTCCTTTTTAAAGGTCTTGGCCAAGCTCCTTTTTAAAGGTCTTTCCAAGGTCCTTTTTAAAGGTCTTGCCAAGCTCCTTTTTAAAGGTCTTTGCCAAGCTCCTTTTTAAAGGTCTTGCCAAGCCTTTAAACTCCTTTTTAAAGGTCTTGTCGAGCTCCGTTTTAAAGGTCATGTCTAGCTCCTTTTTAAAGGTCTTTCCAAGGTCCTTTTTAAAGGTCTTGCCAAGCTCATTGTTAGAGGTCTTTCCAAGCCCCTTTTTAAAGGTTCTGCTCAAAATGATTCTGTGCTTGCCTATATGACATTCCCTTCTTGGCCAGTGGCATTATAAAACTGGCTCTTAATATCAGCCTGTGGTTTCCTACGTGAAGTCTTTTGTTCTCTTTGCCAAATCATTCATAAAGATTCTCCTTGAAGGCAAATCTTGCCTTCCCTTAGTATGTCGGTGCCATCCATGCGAATATCATAAATTTTTTATTCAGTTTTGATTTTCTTCAGCGCTTTTTTTGGTTTCTATCCTAATAACCTGGTATAGGTATTCTAAATCGTGAGGTCTGTTAATCTCATTGCATTGAGTATTAGACTACGTCAATCTTCCGCCAATACCGTTTGATAGATAATTTGGAGTTATTAGTCCATTTTATATATTTGTGTGTGCTTTATATTTTACATTTCTACTCTGAAAACTTTTTTTTTACCCTTTATTGACTATAATTCTCTGTACAATCTTCTCTTATTCTAAAGAGATCTTTGCTGTCCTATATTTTTTTCCAGCAATACAAGCACTCTTTTATTCACATTATTCTTACCTTTAAATAAGCGTTATAACTCCGCACTTACAATCTTTGTAGAACCGTTGCATCTTTATCCCATTTGGTATTCCAATTTCTCTCTCTCTCTCTCTCTCTCTCTCTCTCTCTCTCTCTCTCTCTCTCTCTCTCTCTCTCTCTCTCTCTCATATACATAACGAAATCAAATTTCGTTCAAATATATCGTATTGTGCATTCTTTCTTTTTTCGATCACGTGAAAATGACAAATTAATTGTCAAGAGTTGAATGGAAATTTCATTTCTGGCTTCTTGTCATTGGTGAAAATGTCAGAAGCACCCTGATTGATTAATTAAGAGTAATTACAGTTCCATTTTTAATGGAAGCGACAGGTATTTCGTCGGTGACAGACGACGAATCGTCAATTTTAAAATTCCAGGGAGAGGAGAGGAATTATGTTCCTTCTCATTCCAAATGGGAAGGAAATAATATGATAAATAATACAGTTTTTAAACTTGGCCGTTGAGTCAGATTCCTCTGTCATTTCTTGGAGTTCTTCAGGTACTTGGTAACGAGAGACTCCTAAATGTGGCCATTGGTTGCAGTTCTTAATAGTAGAAATTTCTTGCTGTTCTATTACTTTGTGGCGAGGCACTCCCAAAAGTGGCCAGTTTTTACAGTTCTTAAAAGTGGCCATTTCTTGCAGTTCTTAAAATAGGTCATTTCTTGAGGTTCTTAAAGTTAGTCATTTCTTGCACTTAAAGGTGGCCAATTCTTGCAGTTCCTAAACTGGCCATTTCTTGCAGTTTTAAAGTTGGTAATTTCTTGCAGTTTTTAATAGTGGTAATTTCTTGCAGTTCTTACAAGTGGCCATTTCTTATAGTTCTTAAAAAGTGTTAATTTCTTGCAGCTCTTACAAGTGGCCATTTCTTGCAGTTTTTATAAGTAGCTATTTCTTGTAGTTCCTAGAAGTGGCCATTTTTGTAGTCTTAAAATTGGTCACTTCTTGCAGTTTTTAAAAGTGTCAATTTCTTCCATTTCTTAACAGTGACCATTTCATGTAGTTCTTATAAGTGGCCATTTCTCACAGTTCCTAAAAGTGGCCATTTCATGTAGTTCTTACAAGTGGCCATTTCTTGCAATTTTTAAAACAGGCCATTTCTTGATGTTTTAGAATTGGTCATTTCTTGCAGTTCTTAAAATTGGTAATTTCTTGCAGTTCTTGCAAGTGGAAATTTCTTATTGTTTTTAAAAAGTGTTAATTTCTTATTGTTTTTAAAAAGTGTCAATTTCTTGCAGTTTCTTAAAGTTTTTGGCATTTCTTGCTGCAGGGTTTCTTTTCTTGCAGGTTCCTTAATTAAGTTGCTATTTCTTGTAGTTGCTAAAAGTGGTCATTTCTTGCAGTTTTTAAAGCTGGCCTTTTCTTGCAGTTTTAAAATTGGTAATTTCCTGCAGTTCTTAAAAGTGGCCATTTCTTGCAGAGCCTGAAAGTGGCCATTTCTTGCAGTTCTTATAAGTGGCTATTTCTTGCAGTTCCTAAAAGTGGCCCTTTCTTGCAGTTCCTAAAAGTGGCCATTTCTTGCAGTTCCTAAAAGTGGCCATATCTTGCAGTTCCTAAAAGTGGCCATATCTTGCATTAAAAGTGTCCTTTTCTTGCAGTTCTTAAAAGGTAGCCCTTTCTTGCATTCCTTAAAATTGGCCATATCTTGCTCTTCTTAAAAGTGGCCATTTGTGGCCATTTCTTGCAGTTCTCCAACCACTTGGAGAATTCCATCGACTCAAAGGCCATTAAGCACAGTCACGCGAGGGTAGTAGTCCCTCCTCCCCCTCTTGTGTGCTTATAACAGTTGTTATATTTCATGCTGGTGCGTGGTTATCGTGGAGCACGCCTCCACCAGACCGTTGCAGGATTTGGAGACTTCTCGCATGCCATGTGGATGGCTTTTGGGCCTTCTCTTATTTTATTTTATTTTTTAGAATTTATTCGTCAGGTGTGGTGCTTCTGAATGAGTGGATTCGCGTGTAGTAAATTGGATTATGAGTAAATAAATACGTCTGTGGAGAGAAGTGGTATTATAAAGTCAAATCTTTATTGAAGATGAATGTTAATTCTTATGATTTAGAATGCTTTAGCTAGCAGAACTTACAATTATTATTATTATTATTATTATTATTATTATTATTATTATTATTATTATTATTATTATTATTATTATTATTTATTATTATTATTCATAAAAATCTCTTAATAGCATGAGTCAGTAAAATGGCAAAGAAATCCATAATGGTGTAAATGTCAATGTGTATAAAATTATATATACAAAACACATATTATTGATATCTATTTATACATACACCATTGTAGATTTCTTCACCATTATTATTATTATTATTATTATTATTATTATTATTATTATTATTATTATTATTATATTATTATTTTATTATTATTATTATTATTATTATTATTATCATGGGCTTTTAGAAATCGTAATTGTTGAGAGTTTTGCCAGATTTAAGCTTGGAAAATCACCGTTTTTATTTATTGTTTTGTTATATCTGTCGCGATCTTTTCAAAAATTCAACGAGTCTGGACGTTAGATTTCATGGCATAAATTAGACTTTATCACCCGCCATTATGTCTAGCATCCACTTTTGGAAAATATTCAACGGTAGCGAATCTGCCCGGTATAAAAGTTTAGAAAATAAATTGTTGAATGTCCCTGACTCGAACTTTTTAGAACACCACTTAACGGGCAACAGGAATAATGCCTGCTTGTAAATAATTGTCACTTGTAGGATATCCAGTTTGCAGGATATTATTTGTGAGGTGACCATTGAATATTCTCACCTGCGGGATATCCTGTTGGAAGGGTGAATTAGAAATTATATTTTGCAGGATATCATGTCTGATGTTAACTTTGAAAAATTCTCACTTGTAGGATACCATGTTTGGTGTGACCTTTGAAAATTCTCACCTTTAGAATACCATGTTTCGTGTGAACTTTGAAAAATTCTCACCTTTAGGATACCATGTTTGGTGTGACCTTTGAAAAATTCTCACCTGTAGGATACCATGTTTCGTGTGAACTTTGAAAAATTCTCACCTTTAGGATACCATGTTTGGTGTGAACTTTGAAAATTCTCACCTGTAGGATACCATGTTTGGTGTGAACTTTGAGAAAATTCTCACCTGTAGGATACCATGTTTGGTGTGAACTTTGAAAAATTCTCACCTGTAGGATACCATGTTTGGTGTGAACTTTGAAAATTCTCACCTTTAGGATACCATGTTTGGTGTGAACTTTGAAAAATTCTCACCTTTAGGATACCATGTTTGGTGTGAACTTTGAAAATTCTCACCTGTAGGATACCATGTTTGGTGCGAACTTTGAAAAATTCTCACCTGTAGGATACTCTGAAAATTCTCACCTGTAGGATACTCTGAAAATTCTCACCTGTAGGATACTCTGAAAATTCTCACCTGTAGGATACTCTGAAAATTCTCACCTGTAGGATACTCTGAAAAATCTCACCAGCAGGGTGTCTGAGGTGAATAATAGAAATCATCACCTGTAGGATATCATGGCTTGAGGTGAATTTTAAAGGACCTTTCCAGCAGGGTAAGTTTGTGAAGATATCGTATCTGAGGTGAACATGTAAAAATCCTGATTACAGGATGTCATATTATTTATAAATCCTCAAAAACTCCAGCATCCCCGCCTGCCAAGCAGCTTAATGTTAGCTGTGATATCCTTCGATTCCCAACTTGGCTAGTTCTACTCTAGTCCTACTTGGCTAGTCCTGCCATCTATCGGATTTCTTTTGCATCTAATCCCGTCGTGATCATGCGAGACTCTAGGTCATCATGCCATGAGTCTTTACCTTTGCAAGGAGCACGCCACAATAAGGTGTCTTTTCAACTTTCTTGGTGAGTTAAGATTATTCTAATGCAAAAAGTTTGGTTGCAGAATAAAGCGATATGTTTTATTGTTGGTTAAAAAGAGAAGTAAGTCCGGATCACAATAGTTTTAGGTCTGCATAGGAAGCAAGAGAAGTCTTGTAAAGATTTCAACTACATATTTATAGCGTTTTAAATATATATATATATATATATATATATATATATATATATATATATATATATATATATATATATATATTATGTATATATATATATGTATATATATATATGTATATATATATATGTATATATATATATATATATATATATATATATACTACAATATATACAATATATAGTATGTATATATATATATGTGTGTGTGTGTGTTATTTTATATATATACAGTACATATGTATAAAAGAGTTGAACTTTATTCCTAGCTGGATGCTTTATTATATTTACTTTCAGCCACCTACCATTCATTTCTATAATGGAGGACTCTAGTCCTTGATTTCTCTATTATCAAACGGGAGAAGTATTTACAAATATTTTGTGTTCCCTGACTTTTATATATTTTTTCACCCTTTGAGATGTTGGTCTACAGTTTCTTGATTTTTGTTGCTGTTGCCGCAGAGCTGACAAGGAAAAGAAAAAAGAAAAAATATAAAGTATTGACAGAAGGCTTTGCACGCCCTGTGTCAGATATAGGAATTGGAAAGAAAAATAAAAGAATGGTTTCTTTCGACGTTTTTGACTTTGGTGTGTGAAAGAAATAACATGGCTGCCATTTGTTATTGTCCTTCTTCCAACTGTATTTTCTGATTTTCTAGTTTAGAAGAAATACAGCAAGTTCCTCTTATTTGATTGAATACAAGAGGAAGCTTGTCTCATTTTTTTTTAGAGCGATCGATCATGCTCGTGTGTATGTGGTTGAATATTATTATTATTATTATTATTATTATTATTATTATTATTATTATTATTATTATTATTATTATTATTATTATTATTATTATTATGCAGAAAATTATCCTTTTTGTATGGAATAAATCCACAAGGACCATCGACTTGAAATTCAGGTTCCCAAAGAACATGGTGATCGTTTGATGGAAGTAACAGAAAGTAATAGGAAATACAGAAAGAAGAGATCGTTTATTAAAAGTGGTTGCTGCTAAAAACCTCAGAGTAATTGTGGCTAGTTTGGACTATGAACAATAACTTCCACTCAATCCTACTTAAGCTGTCCAAGTTGCGCGCGCACCATGAATAGGGATGCTCGGTGAAACCATTCATCATTTTCTGTAAGAATATCTCTGTAGTATTATAAATTAATATAATTTAAAACACTATTTTCTACAGGATTCACCATTTGAGACTCAACCTGTCTCTTGCACAACACAAACGAGTGTGTGAATATTTAGTGTTTGTGCGTGTTTATTTATTTATTTATTTTTTTTACCGATTCCTGTTCTACAAAACGAAGGTACCGGAGGGATATAAAATATAGATTTTAGAATATTTACTAATGCTTAGGGAACTTTTGAAGTCTCTCTCTTTCCCATTGCGTGCCTCTCGTGACGAGGATAAAACACAAGTTGTTGATGCAAAAGAATGTGTCTGCTGTGCCACTACTAGGATTGAGAATAATCAAGGTTCGTATACTGTGACACTTGATAGTGTTTTAATATATATATATATAATATATATATATATATATATATATATAAAATATATATACTAGCATATATATATACCTATATATATATATATATATATATATATATATATATATATATATATATATATATATATATATATGTATATATATAGTCACCAGTGAAAGGGTAGGGGACGTTATCCTTTGGTAATATGCATATGGTAGCTTGTCAACACTAGCAACTGCATTCTAGACTCTTGAAACAAAGGATAAAAGTATGTATATATATATATATATATATATATATATATATATATATATATATATATATATATATATAGTGTTTGTGTGTGTGTGTGTGTGTGTATTAAATACATGGCTGAGGTGGGTGAATATCGATCCTAATTATAAATACCTGAGTTCGACAATGATGTGTAAGGTCGGAATCGGTATCAACTTATATATATCTCACTTGTTGGGAGAGTCACTGAAGGCCTGATTTCTCCTGTGCGCGCTGGTTCGAATCCACTTAAAACTTCCCCTTCGGTTAACATATATGAAAATGTATTAATACCGAGGTAGAGCGAATTGGATATTAAAGGACATTTGTAGCTCGATGTAAGTATATGAATCACGAAAACTGCAGGAGAGACATAAAGCGGAGAGAGAGAGAGAGAGAGAGAGAGAGAGAGAGAGAGAGAGAGAGAGAGAGAGAGAGAGATCCGTCCGTTCCCCGATCTCTTGCGCAACTATTTCCCCCTTTAGAGGTGCGAGCGACTGTCTTGGGCCGAGCGCCGACTTTCCATCAAGTGTGGCAGGAGTAAGGAAACGGAATAAAGAGCTTTTAAAAAGAACACTCTGCTTGATTGCATCTGGAAGCCTTTCAGTTCGGGAGCTCCATCTCTCGAATGGTAGACACTGAATTCAGAGAGAGAGAGAGAAAAAAAAAAAATCGCGTTCTCTATTTTGACAAACCTCATTTTTAATTAAATGCGTTTTTTTTACGTCAGGATAGATACTTTTATTTGAATTTTATTGGAATCCAAGCGACCACTTTAACAGTAGGTGTTTCTGATAACGTATTGATGGCCTTCATTAGTAGTGAGTAGGTGGTCACGTTCATCAAAATGAATATGGTAACTGAAAACCGTGAACACTTCGAAGATAGTATGAACACAAATATATATATATATATATATATATATATATATATATATATATATATTATATATATATATATATATATGTATAGCGATCTGCGGTTAACTTTATTTCGAATGTTCGTTTGACTCTTGAATATTTGCGACTCTAACGATGCGTTTTTAACAACACCAATGTCCTCGTAACTTGTCGATTTCTTCACAGTTTCGAAACGCTTGTTGTCGATTGAGGAAGGAAGACTGTTAGCACCTCTTCCTTTCTTTCAGTGACCCAGATTTGCTTTGGCGAGTTCAAGGTCGCGTCTCAAGGGACAAGAACTCTGTTCCGAAGCCGAGCGAGTGGGATGATCTGTGATGGAAATATATTTGTAGCCTCTGACGCCAGAAATGTTGATTATCACAAGTGATTTTAACATTTCAATTCTCAGTTCCTGAGGTCTTGTCATCCTCACGCTGTTTAGTTGGACTGTGAATCAGTCTCCCTAAGGATGTTGTCCCAACGAAGATACGGTGCATTATTACCCTATAACACAGTTCACCTGGTGACTATATGTCTCTTCTTTCTGGAATCTCTTTCAAATGAACACTGTTCTTTGGAAGCTTGAATTTCAAGTCAAACATTGTAGGCTTGCTTCATATAAATTAGTGTTTTATCTTCTGAATTAATAATAATGATAACAAAAATAATAATAGTATTGGAGAAAAAAAATCGACGGTTAGTATGGGTACATTTATTTACAATTAAAACTAAATCTCCACAAAGAGTTTTCGGGAATCAGTTCGATTCCCATTTTCAGTCGAACAGATTCCCGAAAGCTCTTTGTTCAGATTTATTTTTTTAAAAAATACACGTAGCACCTATGTATAACTGTAGATTTGTTTCTCCATTTCAAGACTCATGCTCCTAGTGTATATATATTTTTAGATAATGGTATTTTTATTATCTTCGTCTCATTATCCGTTATCAAACATTATACACACACTCACACACACACACACATATATATATGTATATATATATATAAATGTTGATTTGTATTTTCCATTTAAAGTCTCATTCTACTATAAGTATTTTTTTGAATAATGATATTTGTTGTATCTCTCTCATTATCCGTTATCAAACACACACACACACACACACACACCCACACACACACACACACACACACACACACACACACACACATATAATATTATATATATATATATATATATATATATATATATATATATATATATACATACATGCACAATTGTGGATTTGTTTTTCCATTTCAAGTCTCATTCTACTATGAGTATTTTTTGAATAATGATATTTCTTGTATCTTTGTCTCATTATCCGCTATTTAACACTGAAGTCCGCCATTAACACATCGACCTTTTCCAATTTGTCGCCCCACTGCAACTAGATACTCGTCCGATACGAACCAAATCAATGACCAGGACTCGCTCGGTCCAGCCGCTCTCCTTATCGCCTTTGCTTGCTAGTAAAAGCCACTCTTTGTTGAAGAAGTCCCGACGAGCTATCGACTCCCGATATTATTGGCATAAACCACGTGGAGTTATAATCATCGACGGACATTGAAGGCGTCGCCCAAAGTACACACTCGCAGAGAGGGTCAGTGCGTTCGCCTCGCAGGCAAATTGCTTTGGAAGGCCGTAAATCACGGTCGCCCCTGATTGGCTGTCAACAGTTTGGACGTTGTTTGAACGGTGATTTACCCATGCTTGGGGCACTGCTGAATTTCTAGAGCAGTTGGGTCCCTAGGGAGTTAGTTCCATTAGTGCACATGACACGGTGTACTGTAGGCATTACTTGAGATTTTTTGCAGCATCCTTTTGGCCCCTAGCTACAACCATTTCATTCAATCTTTTTTTTCTTTCTGCTGCCAGTTTGCTTTCCAACCTCTTATAACAGTTGTTTCAGTATTATTTACACAGATGGTTAACCTCTT
>NC_087200.1:191293654-191343654 GCF_015104395.2 Macrobrachium nipponense | reverse complement strand
TTTGTTTATCTAAAATGATGTTATGAAATTAGAACTTCTAAAATGTAAGCAAAAATGCAACGCATTATTGCTTTAAAACATTTCTCCGTGTAGTTTAATAATGTATTATTAATTTCTTAATTTGTTTTTTCTTTTCTAATAACTGATCTCGTCCTTCTATATTAATTATTCCCTTTTATTACTTCTTTCAAATAAACACTATATTCGTTGGGAGCTTGGATTTTAAGTCCGTGGTCCCAGTGGACTATCACTCCTTCAGGTTGGCCCGTACCACCTATTTCCTCGGAGTGAATGTAGGAACAAATTTTTATGTTGATAAAAAAAAGATTTTTTTTTTTAATTTGCTGCCTTGGGCAATCTAAGGGAAAAACTGTATTTTTCTTCAATTTCACGAAATGCAGTGTTCTTTTTTTATTTACTTTCAAAGCAGTTCATATTCGGAAGCTTTTTATAGCGTTCTTAAAGTGTTGCAAAATTTTTAGTGAACTATTAGTCACGTGAAACATCTAGAAGAATCTGTAAGGAATATATTTTTCTTTTTCCAAAATGATTTTAGAAATGAAGTATTTTCTCATACTTGGGGAGTAAGCCGACACACTACTTTGTTGTTGTTGTTATTGTTAGAGGCTGGGGTAGGAAAGGTCTTTGAAGGAGCCTAAAAAGGTCTGAAAAAGGTGTTTTGCGTTGAGATCAAGATACAGGAATTTTAGGACAGGATATTTATTATTTATTTATTAGACTGAAAATGTTAAAAAATAAGCAATGTGCATAGTAAACAGTACAAAAAGGATTTCTAATCAAGTAGAGCGTATTTATTTTAATTTTCGATGATGAAACAAGGTACTATTTGACCGTTGTTATGTATTTCTGTACTGAATTTAGGTCATGTTTCTGTTCTATTATTTTATGTTTTCACTTATAACTGAGAATATGTGAACGTGTTTAATTTGAGTCGTTTTTATTTGATTCTTGTTGTTAGCATGAGTTGTATTAAGTATGAATATTGATTACGAAGACCACTTCATGTCCAGTTAGGAATATAATGTTGACAACTTATGCGGGAAGGGAAAATCTAGCACGCGTCCTGAGTAAGCTGGAGGTCGCATCACGCCTTGTTTGCTCTTGCGTCAAAGGGATACCGTTTGTAGTTATAGTAGGGGTGGTATTATAGAATATTAGGGGTTGTTTTTTATTTCATAAGCTGGAATAATAAGACAATAATTGTCATCTTTTTCTTCTGAGTTTTAACCTTGAAGATAACAGGGGTTTCAGTAGATGAGAGAAGTGGTCTTTGAATAGAGGATGCACTAGTCACTAGTGCATCAACGTTTAATATATGCATATATATAATATATGTGTTGCGTGTATATATATATATATATATATATTATATGTATATATATATATATATATAATATATATATATATATATATATATATATATATATTTATAACACTCATACATACGTACATATGTTTAAAGAGGAATAGATCACTGAAAAGTGTAAGGAATATCAAGCAAAGTAATTATCTCTTATGCCGAATAAGAATAGCCAGTTTAGAAGTTATGAGAGTAATGTGTATTAATATGTGTGTCTGTGTGTATGTATGTATGTATGTATGTATGTATGGGTATAGACACCTTTCCGGGCAAATTCAAAAGACTATGATTAATCGCCATTTTTCCGACGTGACGTCACGCCGTAGACATCCTAGAAGAGAGAGAGAGAGAGAGAGAGAGAGAGAGAGGAGAGAGAGAGAGAGAGAGAATCCACCTGACAAAGTGCCATTCAGGTTCAATGGATTGATTAACGAGGGCGTTGCACTGATTGCAATTAACGAAGGCAATGCAAGCTGACATATGTTGCGCTTCGCGACGTTCGTCTTGCCCCGCGGAGGAGGTCTTCTTGCCACCAGTTTGTCGCCCGTGTGTCACGCAGGAGGATTTGTTTAATAGCTCCTTGAAGGAGTAAGGTGGCAATCCTTATACGAAGTGTCTCTGCGAAGGGTTTGAAAGGATATTAGCTTGTCTTCGGAGTTTTCGGGTATCGGCGATATATTTTTGTAGGTAGGTTGTGAGTGCAGCCTTCTGTCACCTGTTATTGTTATTATTATTATTATTATTATTTTTTTTTTTTCTTTTTTTTTTTTTTTTGCTCTATCACAGTCTTCCAATTCGACTGGGTGGTATTTATAGTGTGGGGTTCCGGGTTGCATCCTGCCTCCTTACTATGTGCGCCGTTTCTAGGATAACACTGTTCTCATGAGTCCTTGAGCTACTTCAGCCTCTAGTTTTTCTAGATTCCTTTTCAGGGATCTTGGGATTGTGCCTAGTGCTCCTATGATTATGAGTACGATTTCCACTGGCATATCCCATATCCTTCTTATTTCTATTTTCAGATCTTGATACTTATCCATTTTTTATCTCTCTTTCTCTTCAACTCTGGTGTCCCATGGTATTGCGACATCAATGAGTGATACTTTCTTCTTGATTTTGTCAATCAACGTCACGTCTTGTCTATTTGCACGTATCACCCTATCTGTTCTGATACCATAGTCCCAGAGGATCTTTGCCTGATCGTTTTCTATCACTCCTTCAGGTTGGTGTTCGTACCACTTATTACTGCAAGGTAGCTGATGTTTCTTGCACAGGCTCCAGTGGAGGGCTTTTGCCACTGAATCATGCCTCTTTTTGTACTGGTTCTATGCAAGTGCCGGACATTCGCTTGCTATGTGGTTTATGGTTTCATTTTTCGTATTGCACTTCCTACATATGGGAGAGATGTTATTTCCGTCTATCGTTCTTTGAACATATCTTGTTCTTAAGGCCTGATCTTGTGCCGCTGTTATCATTCCTTCAGTTTCCTTCTTTAGCTCTCCCCTCTGTAGCCATTACCATGTGTCATCGCTGGCTAGTTCTTTAGTCTGTCTCATGTATTGTCCGTGCATTGGTTTGTTGTGCCAGTCCTCTGTTCTGTTGGTCATTCTCCTGTGTCTGTATATTTCTGGGTCTTCGTCCACTTTTATTAGTCCTTCTTCCCATGCACTCTTTAGCCACTCGTCTTCACTGGTTTTCAGATATTGCCCCAGTGCTCTGTTCTCGATGTTGACGCAGTCCTCTATGCTTAGTAGTCCTCTCCCTCCTTCCTTTCGTGTTATGTATAGTCTGTCCGTATTTGCTCTTGGGTGTAGTGCTTTGTGTATTGTCATATGTTTCCTGGTTTTCTGATCTATGCTGCGGAGTTCTGCCTTCGTCCATTCCACTATTCCTGCGCTGTATCTGATTACTGGCACTGCCCATGTGTTTATGGCTTTTATCATATTTCCGGCGTTGAGTTTTGACTTGAGTATCGCCTTGAGTCTCTGCACATATTCTTTCCTGATCGTGTCCTTCATCTCTTGGTGTTTTATATCCCCTCCTTCCATTATTCCCAGGTATTTGTATCCAGTCTCATCTATGTGTTTGACGTTGCTCCCATCTGGTAGCTTTATCCATTCAGTTCTTGTTACTTTGCCCTTTTGTATGTTGACTAAGGCGCATTTTTCTATTCCAAACTCCATTCTGATGTCCCCAGATACAATCCTTACAGTCTGGATTAGAGTATCTATTTCCTTGATGCTCTTACCATACAGCTTGATGTCGTCCATGAACATCAGATGGTTAATTCTGTTGCCTCTTTTCTTGAGTTGGTACCCGGCATCCATCTTCTGTATTATTATTTTTATTATTATTATTATTATTATTATTATTATTATTATTATTATTATTATTATTATTATTATTATTTTTTTCTCTATCACAGTCCCCCAATTCGACTGGGTGGTATTTATAGTGTGGGGTTCCGGGTTGCATCCTGCCTCCATTAGGAGTCCATCACTTTTCTTACTATGTGTGCCGTTTCTAGGATCACACTCTTCTGCATGAGTCCTGGAGCTACTTCAGCCTCTAGTTTTTTCCAGATTCCTTTTCAGGGATCTTGGATCGTGCCTAGTGCTCCTATGATTATGGGTACGATTTCCACTGGCATATCCCATATCCTTCTTATTTCTATTTTCAGATCTTGATACTTATCCATTTTTTCCCTCTCTTTCTCTTCACTCTGGTGTCCCATGCTATTGCGACATCAATGAGTGATACTTTCTTCTTGACTTTGTCAATCAACGTCACGTCTGGTCCTGTTTGCACGTATCACCCTATCCGTTCTGATACCAAGTCCCAGAGGATCTTTGCCTGATCGTTTTCTATCACTCCTTCAGGTTGGTGCTCGTACCCATTATTACTGCAAGGTAGCTGATGTTTCTTGCACAGGCTCCAGTGGAGGGCTTTTGCCACTGAATCATGCCTCTTTTGTACTGGTTCTGTGCAAGTGCGGGCATTCACTTGCTATGTGGTTTATGGTTTCATTTTTCGTATTGCACTTCCTACATATGGGAGAGATGTTATTTCCGTCTATCATACTTTGAACATATCTGGTTCTTAGGGCCTGATCTTGTGCCGCTGTTATCATTCCTTCAGTTTCCTTCTTTAGCTCTCCCCTCTGTAGCCATTGCCAATTGTCATCGCTGGCTAGTTCTTTAGTCTGTTTCATGTATTGTCCGTGCATTGGTTTGTTGTGCCAGTCCTCTGTTCTTTCTGTCTTTCTCCTGTCTCTGTATATTTCTGGTCTTCGTCTACTTTTATTAGTCCCTTTCTTCCATGCACTCTTTAGCCACTCGTCTTCACTGGTTTCAGATATTGCCCCAGTGCTCTGTTTTCGATGTTGACGCAGTCCTCTATACTTAGTAGTCCTCTCCCTCCTTCCTTTCGTGTTATGTATAGTCTGTCCGTATTTGCTCTTGGGTGTAGTGCTTTGTGTATTGTCATATGTTTCCTGGTTTTCTGATCTATGCTGCGGAGTTCTGCCTTCGTCCATTCCACTATTCCTGCGCTGTATCTGATTACTGGCACTGCCCATGTGTTTATGGCTTTTATCATATTTCCGGCGTTGAGTTTTGACTTGAGTATCGCCTTGAGTCTCTGCACATATTCTTTCCTGATCGTGTCCTTCATCTCTTGGTGTTTTATATCTCCTCCTTCCATTATTCCCAGGTATTTGTATCCTGTCTCATCTATGTGTTTGATGTTGCTACATCTGGTAGCTTTATCCCTTCAGTTCTCGTTACTTTGCCTTTTTGTATGTTGACTAAGGCGCATTTTTCTATTCCAAACTCCATCCTGATGTCCCCAGATACAATCCTTACAGTCTGGATTAGGGTATCTATTTCCTTGATGCTCTTACCATATTATTATTATTATTATTATTTGGAAAAACTCTTTAATCCTTCCCTGGGAAGGGTTGGAATGCTTTGTAAAGGCTTGGTTTCAAAAATACGTGAAAGTGCAGCAGAGATTCACGCCAAGTATTCCTTCAGATATTTCCCCGAGATATTTATTGTTAGTTCTTTAGCTGGGAAAGTTTTTATTTCACAAGAAATTATTGAAATAGGGAGCTTTTTCCAAATAGCTGTTAGAATATTTTCTAAGTCAGGGCTCTCCCACATTACACATTCATATATTTCGTTGGTATGTTCTATAATGTATTTTAAGACATTCCCTTACGTTGTAAGCGATTTTATTCCCATTAACAGCAAGTTTCCATATTTTCCAAAATGGCGGATTATATCTGGTTTTCCGATGTATTCTCTTAAATGTTACTTAAGATATTTAACCGAGTGCGTGTTCAGTTTATTTCTATAGATATTGGTCCGGATATTGGACAGTTTATCCTCGTTTCCCAAAATAGCTTACCATTTTTCCTCTCTCACAGTTCATGTATTTCAATAGAGAATAATTTATTTATTCCCCTATTTCCCCAAATAGCCTTCAGATTTTCCCCAGGAGATGCAGGAATTTCCCCTAGACATTCAGCGAGAATTCCCCTCAATTTTCAATACCTTCGGATTATAGCTGACGCTCGATTTGAGCCGACAGTGGAAAGACGATTCTGGGATCCGCTGCAATATTGCATTGGTAATATTGCATTGATATCCTCTTTGTGTGTGGCTTATGGCTCTGTGTCCTCTTTGTTCTCTGTTCCCATTCTGTTCTCGGTGCCCACTTTATTCTATACGTTAACTTTGCTCTCTGTTCCCATTCTGTTCTCGGTGTCCACTTTGTTCTATACGTTAACTTTGTTTTCTGTTCCAATCCTGTTCTCGGTGTCCACTTTGTTCTATACGTTAACTTTGTTCTTCGTGTTCACTTTGTTCTATGTTTTCCACTTTGTTCTCTGTTTACACATTGTTTTCTGTGTCCACATTGTTCTCAGCGCCTACTTTGCTCTCATTGTCTACTTTGTTCTCTACATCCACTTGGTCTCTGTGTCTAGTTTGTTCTCTGTTTACACTTTGTTTTCTGTGTCCACTTTGTTCTCAGCGTCTACTTTGCCCTTTGTGTCCATTTGTTCTCTGTGTCTACTTTGTTCTCTACATCCACTTGGTCTCTGTCTAGTTTGTTCTCAGTGTCCATTTGTTCTCTGTGTCTACTTTGTTCTCTACATCCACTTGGTCTCTGTCTAGTTTGTTCTCTGTTTACACTTTGTTTTCTGTGTCCACTTGTTCTCAGTGGCTACTTTTGTCTATTTGCTCTCTTGCGTCCACTTCGTCTCTGTGTCTACTTTGTTCTGTTTACACTTTGTTTTTCGTGTCCACTTTGTTCTCAGTATCTACTTTGTTCTGTGTCCACTTCGTTCCCAGTTGCAGATATCTGCTTGTCCCTGTTATGATGATGCCAGTCCTACCGGGAAATTTACTCTATTACTGAAGTCCTGCATCTCGATAAGGCGAACACCCAAAGGATCAGTTTGGCATTTCCTTGAAATTCGTGTTTCCGTCTGAATTTCTGATGTTCATCTCATGTTGGAAGTTTCATGTGTCGTGGCGGATTTCGTTCTTGTAACCTTTGTGTATGTGTGTTTTGGTGGGGTGGGGGGAGAGCTTGTTTGTAGTTTGTGAGAAAATACTCATACAGCGGTTAAAATGTTGGTGTACGGTGAATAGTAGATCTGTGTTTTGAGATGGTGTTTCCACATGGAGAGAATGGGAGAGAATACTCTTATGGTTTACTGGGGAGACAAACACACACACACACACATATAGTAGACTGATTCAGTGTGTTGATAAGAAAATAGTATCGGCGAACAATGCCAGTGACTTCAAGAGAAATTGCTTAACAAAGAAGCACAGACACACGCATACGTGTATATCTATATATATATATATATATATATATATATATATATATATATATATATATATATATATATATATATATATATATTATTTAACCAGAAATCGCTGTTTCAACATGCACAATCGTTTACATACGTGCCCGCTAATACTCGTACATTTTCAATGTGGAGTTTATGCATGTATGTATATATGCATCCACGTATGTAACACACACACACATACACACACACACAACCTCTGCATTTAAAATGTATGAGCAGCCTGCGTATGTAAACGACTGTGTATGTTGACCCAGCAACTTCCGGTTAAATGATAGGGCTCGTGACCTAGAAAGTTTGCTCTCATAAATGATGTTTACCGCAGCGCTGGCATTATTATTCATGTTGAATTAAGATATTCGGGAAGTCGGGGCGGTAAAGCACGAATTTTATGTGAGCGTACACATGCCTCCAGAAGCGGCTGTTTGTGTGTGTGGTGTATATATATATTTTTGCGGACGAACATGAAAAGTGGAAATTTTTGAGAATTGCTGTTGAAGGAAAAATATGTTTGGATCACCTGAGGATTAGCGACCCCTAATACCTCTCCTGAAGAAAATCGACCCCAATATTTTCTTCCTGAAGAAAAGCGGACCCCAACATTTCCACTGAAGATAAACGACCCCTGCTTGTGGTGTGTCTAATCTTCAGGTACCCACTTTAGCTCATAATATTATAGAAAAAAGGAGAAAAAAATATAGATAGATATTCATTAAAACTACTTTATTAAACATTTGTTAAAAACACAAATTTAGACAAACAATCAATAGTTAATTAAAAGCGTATTGTCTTGCAATTTCAGTACAAAAATAATCAAACCTACTGTAACCCCTGTGGCTAGCGCGCGCAGCGCAACATTACCTCTTGCCAGAACATACCGAGCTTGCCAAAAATCTTTAGATATGCGGATAAGGCGCGAACCGCCGTTCCGTCACGGCCTTACTGTAACCCCTGTTAATTCCTCACCTTGAGAAAAAGCACCCCTCCCCCAGTATTTTCACCGAAGAAAAAAGCGACCCAGTATTTTCCACCTAAAGAAAGAAAAACGACCCCAATATTTTCCACCTGAAGAAAAGCGACCCCAATATTTTCCACCTGAAGAAAAGCGACCCCAGCGTGTGTTGGGGTTGCTTTTCTTCAGGTGATCCAAATGTTTTAAAATGCACCTTACATCTGCCTATATCCTCAAAACTTGCGGATGCATTACGCAATAGAAAGCAAAGGTTGTTTGACATTACTTTGTCGTATCTTAATAGGGGAATATGTTTATTCTTTTTCCCACCAAAGATTTAGTAGGCCAAGTTTCAATCCATTTTGTAATGAAAGTTTTTTGAAAGGTTCATTTGAAGTCGTTAAAAATTGAACATTAGAATTGAGAAGATTATTGTTTCTGTTTCGTTCTGTAAAGGGGAAATGTTAATGGGTAACAAGAGAACAATAATAAGGAAATGGGTAACAAGAAAATAGTAATAAGACAAAAAAAAAAAAAAAAAAAAAAAAAAAAAAAAAAAAAAAGACCTGTCCAGCTCATATAAAGTGATAAAAATTGTCCAACTAAGAAAAAAATAAAATTGGTGAAGCTCACATAGGCAAATAATTATCTACCCCAGATGAAGAAATAGGAATTTTCAAACTCGGATAGAGAGTAAGAATAATTGATAACTTAAGCTCAAATAAAGTAGTGAGAATTATCCAGCTCATATAAAGAGATGGGAATTGTCCAGCTCAGAATTTTAGCTCGATTTTACTGATGTTTCGTAAAAGCTATGTTTCCTCTGCTTCTTACTAAAAGGGATGATTTTGACACAAAGGCGTTACTTAGAATATTGTTCTGCGGCCATTTTTAATTCCCTTTGACCTGAAGTGATGTATTTTGTATCAATTTCTTTTTAAAAGGTTTATTTTAACCGTGTTTAGTTCCTTTCGTCATGTGGTTTGTGTCTAATACTTTTATATTTTTATTTGTTATCATTTCTGTCTTTATTCCTTTTCTGTGACGCTCCTTTCCCGTCCTTGTCTAATCTTGTTTGAAGCTGCCATTTCGGAATTGGATAGAATCCGTGAGTCGGGCAGAAAATATATTGGACATTGAAATGCTTTCAGGCTAAACTTTTCTCTCCGTAAGTTTGACTGATAATCTTTCAGGGTTTAAACAAATGCGCCGAAAAAACATAAAGGAAAAAAAATGCTCCTCTCAGTTTCACTTTAAATATGTGTAAATCTCTTATCTTGCATGAATAAACGATAAGCTTAAGTTTAAAAAGTCTGAAATACTAAAATGTAAAAGCGAGCGTAAGATATTTACGAAAAGTCAGTTTTACAGAAGTAAAGCAAGTCAATAAAAAGGATTTGTAGAGAATTCATTCAACTCCTTGTAAAAATTATAATATTCATATCAATGATACTCATATGGAACATTGTTAAGTGAACTTTTTCGATGTGTTTATTTTCATGAATGCAGTGTTTATTTTCATAAATGCAGTGGGGATGCTGCGGTATATTATACTTTCATTTTGATCAATAGAGCATCACATTTTAAAAGCTTGTTTGAAAGAATACTTCATAGATCCAATGAGATGGGTCTCTAGGTAAATATAAGAAAAATTGAAACATTGAGGACAGCATATGCACGAAACTAAAACCACACCAGATGGAGAAAGGAGTAATGAGGGTGAATATATATGTAATAAGGGGGAATGTGCAGACTTATCATTTTTAACTTCCCATGGAGACAGAGTCCAAGCGTCAGCTTAAGAAAGCTGATAACTCTTTTCTGGGATGGTGTGACACTAAGATGCTTACTTAGCAGGTCAACGTTCATTCTGTAGGTATGTGAGTTCGAGTTAAGGTGCCTTTGAAAACTGGCTGCGACCAGTTACTGAAGAGTGTGAATTCGTGTGTACGTGTACGAACTATGTCCGTTCTTAATGGCATGGTTTAGCCAAGAACTAGGGAGACAGCTACGGGAGAAAATGCAAGATGCCTGGATAGCTCTACAATGTGTTTTTGTTTAAGTGTGTGACGTTCCAAGCTGTAATGGGTAAGTTACTGTGATTTAGCCAGAGTTGTGGCTTACTTGTCTGTCTTTATATTTTGTAAAGATGTTCTATTTCATTTAATCTTTTGACTTTGTCTTTACAATTGTGTGTGCTCACTAGTGTGTTCTCCTGTCTTTTAAACAGGCGGATCTAGTGGAGGGGACTAAATGTCCTAGTGGAGGGGACTAAGTGTCCTAGTGAGGGGACTGTGTTTTGGAGAAGAGATAATTGGTGTGACTAATTACTGATTAAGACTATTAAAATACCGGGGGGTTGTCTGTGAGACTTGAACTATGAATTATCATTCTATTAATTATCCTGCAAGAACCTGAGTTATCCAATGAGTACTTTACTTTGAATAAACATATATTTTTGTAGCTCCGACTCTGATTTGGTGACCTTAGATAATGGAGTGGAAGTTGCGAGAGAGAGAGAGAGAGAGAGTGGAGGTTGAGAGAGAGAAAGAGAGAGAGAGAGTGGAGGTTGAGAGAGAGAGAGAGAGAGAGTGGAGGTTGAGAGAGAGAGAGAGAGAGAGGGGGTGGGGGGGGACTGAGTGTTACCAGTTCGATTTCCGCTCTGGCTAAACGCATACCAAATATGAAAATAGCGGGGGCGACGCTCCCGTTGTCAATATATACAAGTATTTAAAAGCTTTGATACCCAATGCAGGTTATCGTAAGTTGAAAATGGATGTAATACTGACAAAGGCAAATCAAATAATTGGTAGAATTAGACAACATATGGAATAATGGAAGTAAGATTATACAATATACAATAGTCCAGTAAGATCTGTATAGCTGTACAAGCATGAATGACCGTATGGAGAGGCAACTTTATCTCAAAGACTTTTAAGATTAGCGAATGAAACTTTGAAGACGAATATTAGGAGTCAAGAGCCAGGATAGAGGGAGAATAATACTATGAACCAAATGATGGAAGTTCCATACGTAGGTGAGATTATGATGAAAAAGGGAGGTGGAGATGGTGTGGACAGATCCTTTGCAACATCCTTGAGAGGGATATTGTCATCTGGGCTCCTCAGGGAACCGCATTAAGATAAGCCGAGGTTTATGGAATGAGAGCAAAGGGGAGACACGAGAGGTGGCATTGCAGAGGTCGTTCGAGTTGCACAGCGTTGCAGGTTGAGATTGTTGCGAAAGTATTCTTAGACATAAACACACACACACACACACGAGTGCATTATATATATATATATATATATATATATATATATATATATATATATATATATATATTATATATATATATATATATATATATATATATATGTGTGTGTGTGTGTAATTTATATAATATATTATATATATATATATATATATCTATATCTATATATAATATATTCTTCTATATTTATTTATAAACATGTATGTATGTTTATACTTGTATATCATACATATGTTTTCAATAGTACACACATATACACACACATCATTTAAGAGCCTCAGTGGCGTGGTCAGTATGGTGTTGGCTATATATATATATATATATATATATATATATATATAATATATATATATATATATATATATTATATACGTCTGTGTGTGTATGCATGGATGCACCACACGCCCGGAAGTAATTTAGCGTGAAGGGTTCCCCTTAAAATAACTGTTGATTAATCTCTCAAACAAAGTTAGGTCAAGTGACTTGGGGCGCAGGGATTGCTGAAGGCTTACAAAGTCTGGAAGTTGAAATTGAGATTGACTTGTCTAGAGTATTAAGTAGGTATCACGTGCTTAAGGATTTTAACATACGAAATGAGGTTTGCGAAAAATTCCCTCTGGAAATATCTCTGGTTATGGGGTTGTCTTCCTATTTGGAATAAATACCTATATATATTCTTGCGTTCGTATTTTTTAAGTGTATTCCAGTTGATCTGGCAAAGTAACCAGAGGCTTTTTCACAACTGTTTCTTATGGAAACTGTATCACAGACGGATAAACTAAAATAATATGGTTATTTTATTATAATATTAAAAAGAAAAATATAGAAAACTACCTGCAGCTGACAGAAAATCAATGGGCGAAATGAATCCGAATAGTGCCAATATTTGGACATTTTTTTCCTCTTTTATCAACGTGACCTTATAAATTCTCTCGCTCTAGGTCCTCCCCCCCTTTCCCCTATTCTCTCCCCTTATCCCTCTTCCCCTCCCCATTCTCGTGTTCCCCCTTCCCCCTCATCAATTCCCTCACGCGCCCTTGCGCTTGACACTCTATTAGTCAGGGGTAAATGCCGACAAACGCTTCCAACGCCAGCGGCTTTAATCGCACCAAAAGAACAGCGATAACACAATGCATTGAATAACATCAAAGGCAATTACCGACGTATTATAATAAACAATCAAGAATCGCTCTCTCTCTCTCTCTATCTCTCTCTCTCTCTCTCTCTCTCTCTCTCTCTGTCTAGAGGCTTCGCAGAGTCTCGCTTATTCCTCTCGTGGAGATACCTCGTAGGTGGGGGAGGGGGAGGTGGCGGTAGTGCCGTCAGTGCACCTCACGCCCGGTACACTGTAGGCAACCCCTTTCATTCCCATTACTGTACCTTCTTTTTTATTCTTTCTTCCATCTTACTTTCCACCCTCTTCTAAGAGTCGTTTCACAGAGCAGCTGCGAGGTTTTCCTTCCGTTACACCTTTCAAACCTCTTACTCTCCATTATCCTTTCATCGCTAAATGACCTCACACGTCCCAGTGCTTGGCTTCGGACTAAAATCGTACTTCATTCTCGCTCGGGGAGTGAAGGGCATTAGCATTCACTCACTCACTCACTCACCATCCACTCATTCACTTCCTCGTATTTGCATGGATATTGACGAGACTGTTAAAGCCTGGATGGTAGAGATATTGAAGTGCGGTTAAACCCAACGCGCGTCATGCGGATTCAGCCAGGCTCAGGCGAAGCACACAACTCATTACGGCTTATAACAGTGACGCTGTACAGGGGATTACAGGCAGCGTTAGGATTCGACGATTTGGCTCTGTGCAGTGATGGTACAGATAGATTTCAGTGCCATGGATACCCAGGTTAAGAATGCCCGAGCAACAAAGGATCTCGCAGAACAAAACAACGGGAAAGTAAAAAAAGAAAATAAATAAATAATAAATGAAATAAAATAAAGACAATGTTATCCACTGATGGTACAGTTTCCGTAGCAAATGCATATACTATAAAAGCGAGATGGACTGTCGTTTAAAAAGATTGCCATCGTTGTCGACCACAGGTTGGACGAAATTGAATTCGATGAAATGCGTTTGCTGCTCTCTCTCTCTCTCTCTCTCTCTCTCTCTCTCTCTCTCTCTCTCTCCCTGGACGAAAGTGAGTTCCGTAAGCTATGCATATTTTCGTTCTCTTTTTTTCGGAACGAAACAGATGTGTATAATTCTTGTAAATCTCTCTCTCTCTCTCTCTCTCTCTCTCTCTCTCTCTCTCTCTCTCTCTCTCTCTCATAGCGAAACTGAGTTCCGGAAGGTATCGTTTCGTTCTGTTTTTCGGAAAGGAACAGCATTCCATGAGTTTTGTAACTCTCTCTCTCTCTCTCTCTCTCTCTCTCTCTCTCTCTCTCACACACACACACACACACACACACACACGATGTCTCCTCGGATGGACAAATAAGTTTTTGTAACTCTCTCTCTCTCTCTCTCTCTCTCTCTCTCTCTCTCTCTCTCTCTCTCTCTCTCTGAGCGAAACTGAGTTCCGTAAAGTACGTATTTTTTTCGTCTTCTTTTTACTGAACGAAACAAATTTGTATAATTCGGGTCTCTCTCTCTCTCTCTCTCTCTCTCTCTCTGCAATGAGTCTTTGCTATTAAGGTTAATTGACACCATTCCCTGGCAACAGTTGTAACACCTGTCCACATGGCCTCCTGCCAACAATTGTGTTATCATCATGTCCTTTTTGTTGTCTTTTGTTTTCCGTTGTCAAGCTTCTAGTGAGCTCTCTTGGGAGTGTAATGCAGGACATAATAGATTGTTTGGAGTTTGTGATTCGTTGCCTGTATTGCTTTCAAGCACCGTGAGTGGGAACTTTAGGCATGAAAGTGTCTGGTTTGGTGTCAAAGGTTGTCTGGGGTAAGGTTGTTTTGTCTCCATGGTTTTTCAATACGTTGATGTAATGTTATGGAATTAGAAAACGAGCAAACAAGGGAAAGAGTTGGAAGGTGTCGTCAGCTAGAGGGGAAAATTGGGAGCAAATGTGATCTAGAGTGAGGTTGTCAGTGTAAATAGAAATATTGAATCTGAAGTGATTCATATCAATATGGATGGTGGAGGAATGGAAGCATTTGATTTTTAAAGGTACTCCAGGACATTACAGTGAGAAAGGTGAGTCACAGAATAGGTAAAGCTTGAAAAGGTATTGGGAGTATGATGGCAGGATAAAGTGAAAATTTTTTTGGGACAAGTTATGAAAGTTCCATATGTAGGTGAGATAGTGATGAAAGAGAGACGGACATAGCTGGACATTGTCCATCGCACAAGTTGATGATAACTATGAGAAGGGAGGCTGGAGACAAGTTGCGGGAATTTCACTGAGGCCCTTTTGTGCCACTCTCCAAGTGGTCCAGTGCTTGGCTTTGTGCCAAATCTGGGGAAAACAACCCTTTTTTCAGACCTCTTTTTCCAACAAACCAGACACTCTCCTGTCTACAGTTGCCACTTAATTAAAGCGCAAATCAACCCTTGTGCCACTCGGCATTGGAGGTGGTTAATCCGTAGAGAACGGAGGAATGGTGTTATTGATAGCATAGTTTTAGGTGTTATCTTAACTGAAAAGTAATAAGCAGGCAAATTTAGGTTCAGAATGCAGCTTGCAGGCAAAAAATGACCTCAGAATGAAGGTAAACGGCCAGATAACGAATGCAAAAACCGCCTCTGAATGCAGGCAAAAAATTACGCAGAAATGTTAGTTGCATATGCGATAGTTAATAACGGTAAATTCTTTTACCAATACACCTGGTTGCTCCTTTCCCCAAGAATTTAGCGACGGAACTTTGAGCGCATGCGTCTCATAATGAAGTTATTGGGTTTGCAATTAAGCCCAGACGACCCATTGCCAACAGCTGCGGCGAATACCATCTGTAATGCCAAGCATGCTGTTCTCGGCAGCTGCTCAGAGGAGCATTCTACGCTACCCATGCACGAGGTTTGGCTTTTTTTTTTCTTTATGAACTGCGCCACCGAGTCGCCTCTGAGTCTGTTGTTACTAAGATGTAAAGCGGAGAGGAAGGAGGAAATTATGCGGGAGATTTACTGTTATTGTTACGATTATTATTATTATGGGCCGGTTTCATGTGATAAGGCCTGGAATTGAGGGGGGGGGGGGGGGGACTTGGTAAGCAGGCTTTAAGACAGGGTCCTCCCATATCCCCAAATTCCAAGACGATGGGGGAATTCTCCCCACTCCTTCCCCAGTGTTCGTATCCCGTAGGAGGATAGTGTCATCGGTGAACATGACGTGATACACCGTAGGCACTACTAAAAGGTGTTTGCAGTGTCCTTATGGCCCTTAGCTGCACCTACTTTTTAGCCTTTTACTTGACCTCCAGGCATGCTTCCTTTCTGTTGTCATGATGTCCAACCTCTCCAACTATTACAATCGCGATGCAACTGTGTGCTTTATCCATTTTATTTTGTGGGTCTTTTTATCTTGCTATCCAGCCACTCCAACTTCCTCATTTCATTGTTTTGAGCGCTGAATGGCCGAAAGTGCCTCAGTGCTTGGCTTGACGGCCTAAATTCCTGTTATCATTAAACCAAGTGATCTTTTGCCATACGTATTATTAACCATCTAACATTCACTTTAGTCTCGATATTTTCCCTTATATTTATCTTGGCATCCTTTGTCATTTCATAAACATTAGCAGTGTCGTAGAAATTTCTAAAGGTCCCCATACACTGAACGACTGTCTGTATCGTTCGCAAAAACACTGTGTATGAGTTTGTCTGAATGCAAAAGTGGGCGGAGCTTCGTGTCTGAAACGATCTCGGCGGGAATCTGTCACGACCAGGTTGCGGGCTTGCGACTTAGGTCTGTTATACACATATCGTCCAATGTATGGGTTTGTC
This sequence comes from Macrobrachium nipponense, assembly GCF_015104395.2. Lineage (NCBI taxonomy): Eukaryota > Metazoa > Arthropoda > Malacostraca > Decapoda > Palaemonidae > Macrobrachium > Macrobrachium nipponense. The sequence continues at coordinate 191,327,260 of NC_087200.1, read as the reverse complement.
TGTCGTTATAATGCTAGCGCGCTTGTCTCTTCTAGAGATGATGCCATGTCTTCTCAACAAAAAATCTTTGCTCAGACTGAAATCGGTGCGGAGATCGTTCATACTGTCTGAATAGTGTGTGTGTGTGTGTGTGGGTCGATAACGACAATCGTTCAGAGTATGGGGGCCTTAAGATATCATGTGACAGACAAAAGAACATCGTTAGAAATGATGTATGGAACAATCTCCATGAGGATGTTGTGCAATTGGAACCAGTTCAAGAGAAAATACAACGCATTACTACCATAAAGCAATTGTCCTTGTATTTAGATAATATGCTTAATTTATATCTATCTCATTATTGTGTTAGCTGATTTTTCTTTCATAATAACTGAACACGTTCTGTTTTCTGTTACCTTCTTTCAAATGAACACCATATTCTTTGGGAGGTTGAATTTCAATTCGGTGGAACCTGTTATTATTATTCAGAAGATGAACCATATTCATGGGAACAAACCCACAGGGCCCACTGACGTGAAATTCAAGTGTTCAAAGATTATTATTATTATTGTTATTATTTGGTATATCACACTCCTCCAGTTCGACTGGGTGCTATTTATAGTGTGGGGTTCTGGGTTGCATCCTGCCTCCTTAGGAACCCATCACTTTTCTTACTATGTTCGCCGTTTCTAGGAGCACATTCTTCTGCATGAGTCCTGGAGCTACTTCAGTACTCTAGTTTTTCCAGATTCCTTTACAGGAATCGTGCCTAGTGTTCCTATGATTATGGGTACAATTTCCACTGGCATATCCCATATCCTTCTTATTTCTATATTTCTATTGTTAGGTCTTGATACCTATCCATTTTTTCCCTTTCTTTTTCTCCTCAACTCTGGTGTCCCATGGTATTGCGACATCAATAAGTGATACTCAATGTTTAACGTCTTATGAAGTCACCGCCTCCAAACGTTACATGACGTTGCACGGCTGGAATTTCGCTTCCAAATATTCTAGTGACTTTGCATATTGATTTTAGTCACTTTACGAAGAATAGGTCACACGAATTTCCGTCTGTCCCCCAGTCAGGTGAGTTTGATTTGAGCTTCAAAGGGCGTTTTCGGTCGAGATTTTGAATAAGTGAATTTATCACCGTAAGTAACAAGGGTAGTTGCGAGGAATAGTGAGCAGGCCTTGCTTTTTTTTTTTATTGCTTCCTGCTCTCTCTCTCTCTCTCTCTCTCTCTCTCTCTCTCTCTCTCTCTCTCTCTCTCTCTCTATTTTAGGGGTTTCTAGGTCGTTGTCGATCTAGAGTCAGTTACTAAAATATTTAGCCTTCCTTTTATCGCTGTCTCTCTCTCTCTCTCTCTCCTCTCTCTCTCTCTCTCTCTCTTCTTCTCTCTCCTTATTCGAGGGGTATCTAGATTATGGTCCGTATTTGCATTGCTAAAATATTTTGATCTATAATAGTATTACTTGATAAAAAATATTTAACCTTGCTTTTTGTCTTGCTGCCTAGTCTCTCTCTCTCTCTCTCTCTCTCTCTCTCTCTCTCTCTCTCTCTCTCATTTGAGGGAGCGGTATCTATAGTGTGGTCGCTATTTATATTGCTTGCTAAAATATTTAACCTTGCTTTTTTTTTAGCTTGCATCGTGGCTCTCTCTCTCTCTCTCTCTCTCTCTCTCTCTCTCTCTCTCTCTCTCTCTCTCTCTCTCTCTCTCTCTCTCTCACTGAGGGACCTGGGGCAACCCGAACAAGATGTAAGGTCTCTAAGGTAAGGTCTCTCTGAACACCATTCTAATTAGCTGCTAAAATATCCAACTCGATTAAGATAGTAGTCAGGAACGGAAAATGGGCAGGCAAATCAGGTGAACTATAGAACTACAAAGTCGTAAGCAAATGTCCTAAGATATGAGGTAGCTAATTGAAGGTCCTTCATTATTGTTTCTGAAAAAGAAGTCGTAAAGAATAGTACTGGGGGAATAAATATGTATAAAACATTTTCATCCGGTTGATAGCCATTGCTTTACTCTCATTCATTTTCCGTTTTTAAGCCATTCCTAAACAAACAAGATAATGGAGAAGAAAGGTAATGATAGCCCTGACTTTTGAGTGGGAAGCACAAGAGGAGGGAGAGAATTCTAAAGTAATAGAAAGAAAGAAAGAGGATTTTGAACTATTTAGTCAAAGGTATTGGCAGCAGATCTCTAGCACTAATTAGTAATGTCTGATAACGAAACGTTTTATTATATAATTTGTATTCTCTTATTCTGTAGAACGTTAAGAGGTCTTGGAATATGACGGATGTGTGACCATCTTGAATGACCTGAACGACCATAACAGTCTGTGGCTCTTCCTTCTGTTGAGACCTGTTCCAGTGTGGCCTTGTAATTCATCACTTGAATGCGACCTTCACATGTAGGGGAAATGTTCGATTCGTCGACATTCTCAACTTCAACAATCTTCAACATCCTGAGAACCTTAAATTTCTTCCTGGAGGGAAGTTCAACCTCCTCCCCCCTTCCACACACACACACACACACACACACACACACACACACACACACACACACACACACACACTCCTTGATAGTGAAGTTTTATCTGTGGGCGAGTTAGTACAGCGAGCTGGTGCGTGAGGCAGTGTTTGGTCAGTACACAATTACATGTGGGCGCAGAGATGACTCTGTTCTTTGAGCTACTTAGGGACTTGCAGATTCTTGTCTCATCTCAATTTCGTGGTTTTTATGACGAAAATCGTGTTTTCAGCTCAGATTTTTCTGGTTATTGAAAGATGCGCAGAGAGGGAACGTTTACATTGAAAGGTTTAACTGTGAGAAATGATAATAATAGAAGTAAGCAATGGTATTAGCAGGTACATAACAGCCCAAATATATACCCATAAGTTATGGGTGGTGGACACTTTAATGGTTTTTTTTTATCGCTTTATTATCCATCACCTAAAAAATCTTTGAAAATATTTGTATGTTGTCAGTATTGAAGACGTATTGCAGCTGCTTTTGAAATTAAACCTCCCTTTTTTATTCTTAAGTATAATGGCTAATTAAGTACACTTGGTTGTCCTGTGCCAATAGCTTTCGAAAAATAATATCTATCAAACTTTAATTCTCCTTGTATTAGACATCTTAGAATCTGCGTTATCCATTTGTTACTTACTATACATATGAAGGTATCAACTGGACATGAGTTTCTTTTCTCCAATTGCCTACCCACATTTGGGGATAGTGCTGTCAGTGCATCTCACGTGGACCACTGTAGGCATTACTGAAGGGTGTTTTCATCATCCCTTCGGCAGCTACTTGTAGCTGCAAACTGCTTTTAGCCTTTTACTGTACCTTCAGTTCCCCATTCCTCTTTTCAGTCTTGCTGTCCAACCTCTCCAACTCCCCTTTTTATTGCTTCGATCGCTGAATGGCCGAATGTGCCCTAATGCTTAGCCTGACAGCCTGAATCTCATAAAATCAAAATAAATGATCAGCCTAACCAAAACACCCACCCACCCACCTACCCACAGACTGTTAACACCAACATTATACAATTTGATGGTGGAAGGATAATGTCCAATGCAAAGTTGTGAGGTGCGTAGCCTAGTACTTCCAGCCAGCGAACGCAGCTGTATTTTTAACGCAAATCGACAGAAAACACAGACCCTAAATCCGAGCGCGAGGGAAATCGTGGGTGACGGTTCGAAAATTCATTTAACTAATATTTTGGCTGAGCAGTTACATTTTTTACGGAAACCCGGCGCCATTTCCAGCTGAAATTGACTTGAAAAATGTGGAGTGTAGTGTGGGTTGATAATGCTGGCGATAATTCTGGGCGACAACCGGTAATTCCTGTGAATGGTAATGCATTTCTCTTTAGCGGAGGGCGTGAGATAGACTACAGGTGGGCTTAAGATATGTCCATCCTACTGATTAATATGTTGGCAACATATTGCATACATGTCACAAACATGTTTGCAACTCACCTCATACATGTCACATACACATTGACAACGTATCGCCTACATGTCTCAAACACGTTGGCATCTCATCACATGTCACATACATATTGACAACTTATTGCATTCATGTCACAAACCTGGTAGCAATTCATCACATATACATGTCACAAGCATGTTATTGCATACATGTACAAACATGGCAACTTACCGCATACATGTCACAAACACACCAGGAACTTGTCGCATACATGTCACAAACACAGCAACTCATCACATATATGTCACAAACACATTGGCAACTCATCACATACATATCACAGACACGTTGGCAACTTATGGTATACATGTCATAAGCATGTGAAACTTATACATATCACAGACATGTTGAGAACAAGTTGACAACTCTTAAGTAGAGAACGGACCTTAATAATAATAATAAAACTAATAATAATAATAATAATAATAATAATAATAATAATAATAATAGCAAAATACTGTAGTTGGTCCAATTTATACTAACTGGACATCCCCAGTTACCAAAATCAGTGAGTCACAAAGACAAGGAAGACTAAGAACTACCACGTTCTGGGAATCATAGAGAAGTTCGTGGTATATGAAATTGAGTCACTTATTGCTTAAATATATATATCAGTATGGGAAATGTTAAAAAGGAAATAACTAGTTTAATTCCGAGTATATTACATTATTATGCGGTAGCGGAAGTTAAATAAAAATGTAGAGTATATTTGAAATATTTTGCATAGAAAATTTTCGTATAATATAGTACGCTCAGTCATTATTTGAAAACGCAGGACTGAATTTGAACAATTGAGAAAAAAATATATAATATTTTAGGTCGAAAATTACCAAGTAAGGCATAGTCAGCAATTATATTAACCAATTTCGTGAATATCATTACGGTCAAATGGAACCACGAAGATTGAACTGAGAAACGTACTCGGGAACAGTTATTTTATTGGAGCATCTCTCTACAAGTTGTATAGAATGCGAGTCTAGTTTGGCAGTGAATAAGAATTATATATACTATAAGCTCAGGGTGGTCAGAATTACGTAAGGCAGTAACATCAACCACAACAGGTATACGTTTAGATAAGAGCGTTGGTTGCAGTGCCTCTTTTATAGCATAGTTATCCCAAGTGGTCTTTATCATTTACGTTTTCTTTTGCGATAACTGGGAAGCTTGCGTTCACTTGGAAGACACTATTTTCGTGCGTATGTCAGATACATGAGTTTTTTCTTTTTTTTGTAAGTAAAAATTTTGTTTTACCAGATTGCTGAAAATAAAATTTCTTGCAAGGGAATTACAATAGCACACACACACATTTATATATGTATGTATGTATGTATGTGTCTTATCACATCACCGTGATTCATATATATGCATTACACTACAAATTCGGTTAACTCATATGAAAATACATTAATTCCGAGGTAGAGCGAATTACATGTTAAAGGACATTTGTAGCTTAATGCGTATATATATATATATATATATATATATATATATATATATAATATATATATATATATATATATATATATGTATATATATATAATTTAATATATATATATATATGTGTAATAGTGTGGCACAGTGGCGTTATTCAAAAGACAATAACTTAATAATACTTAAGAACAAGGCACGAACGGATAATAAGAAAAGAAAGAGGGATAAGAGAATGAAAATAATCAATTTTACGAAGGTATCGTTTTCTCGGACTCGACCCAAAACGATTAGGCGTTAGCCCACAGGCATCCGGTCTGCATCTCCCAGGCATCTTCGAGAAATTGGAATCCAACCCATTACGCCTCATCTCCGATGATTAAGTGATTCTCTGGCACGCCCGACATTTGTGACACTTCAAGCGTCGGAGAATTAATGTAAAGGTGGACCTTTTCAAGAGCCTTCTGTTTAATATAACCAAGGGAAATTCAAGGCTTCCTTGTTTCAAAGGTGGATCATGTGAAAATCTAAGCTCACCCTTTACAGATAGGCCTCTAGTATCGACGAATCAAAAGCCATGATTGTGGTCATAGACAGCCCAAAAGGAGTATCAACGAATGACCTATGAGGTTACTAAAGGGATACGCCCCTAAGAAGCCAGGACATGAAGAAGGAGGCGTATACAAATTCAAAGCCTACGAATTACTGTAGAAGACCTGACGGAAGGCGGTCTCGTATGAAGTTAGCAGCCACTAAGACACAAAAAGTCTTTCAGAAAATGCCACACCCAGTCAGAATCCAAAAATCAAAGGCGGGGCTAAGGAGATTTCAACTGAACAAAAAGGCGAGACAGAGAGAGAGCAGAGAAAAGAGAGCAGAGAAAAAGGGGAACAGAGAAGCCAGAGAGAGAACAACCGGGATGGGGGCCTGAGGGGAGAACTGCAGTGGCATGGCCGTGAAACATAGAAAGACAGAAGAATCCCCAGAAGAAGAACAGGTGCAAAAGTGTGGTGTGCGAAGCAATCAAAGACAGTGAAAGTGACAATCAATACTTAGTAAAATTCCCTCGTGCCTATAGACTCGTAATTGCACAAGTGCCAATTAAGTTTTATCAGTCCAAAAGCCCAGTAACTCAGAAGGTGGAAAAACTTTATAAGTACCCAGCGAAGAATAAAACTATGTTAAGAATATCAATCTTCATTTCTCATCCAAAAAACGATAACCCTTTTTGCTAATTCCCCCAAGTACAGCCTCCACGGCACACGTTTACCTTAGAGCTGTGTACGAGAAAGTAAGTACCGTCACAGATTTATGTGGCAGAGCGATGGGATACGATGAGATAAAAGATTGATATAGTGACAAGATTAATTGATGTCGAGCGGTAAGGATAAGGAAGAGAAAAAACAAAAGAAACAGCAAAAGAAAATGGTGATTAGCGACGTGATACGAAGACACAATGACAGTTAAAGACAGGCGGTGCGAAACGGAATCAAAAGTTTAGTGTCGGCATAAGAGATTTCAATCCATTCACGCCACTCGAAAAAGAAAGTTCTCCCCAAAGACAGTTACCAGTGCTTCCCCAAATACAAGGACAGTTTACCGAGTCGTAACAATAAAAGCGCTCCAAAAAAAAAGCCACCCACACTCCACGAAGAAAAACTCCACTCCGAAGAACAAGAACAGTCGTTCCACTAGAAGAACAAGATGCGAACGCATGAAGAAAATATCAAGAGGAAAGAAAACGATCCCGAAAACGCAACAGTCAACGCATCGAGAGAGAGAGAGAGAGAAGTCCCCTTCCCGCAGACGTAACAACGCATCATTCAACGCGCTGGTAGGCGAACGCAAGCTGTAGACGTAAACCCGGATGTCGAAGACGACGAAAGAAGTTAAGTCCAAATAAATGCCCCCACTTACATAACATTAAACTCTATTAAAAGTAAATTACGCGATTAACATTTCAGTTAGACAATTTCTGGTATTTCAAGATTAAAAGATTTTCACACTGAACCTTTTTTTTGGCAACGAAACTACGATATTTCTTTAGTTTACTAATTATAACTAATCAGCTACTAAGACCTTTTCCCGAACATTTGTATTTACTAACCAATAACTTTAAATTTTAATTTGAATTTTGATTGTGTCATTTTATGTTATTTTTTTGTGATTTTGGTTGTTTTTTTGTGATTTCTTGTACTTTGATTTTTTTTGTTTTAGTATTTGCTTTTTACTTGTTACGTCGAATGAATGTTTACTTGTTTTTATTTTGTTTGTTTTAACAAGGGTAACTCACGGGAGGTCTCTCGTTAGCGTACACTTTACGGTCAGTTCAGTATCGTTTTACCAGTACTGTTAAGAGGGTTTTGTTGTTGTTTAAGAATCGCTTACCGGTAACGTAAGACTTTGAGAATATTTTCTGGGGAAAATTCTTTTATTTTTTTATGGTGATCGAATACTTTAGTAAAAACAATTTATTGTTATTATCATTTTTCTTTTGGGGGTATATTACTGTCATAACTTTGATACTTTTAATGATACTCAGTACTTAAGAAAATTTACCATTAACGAGTCGTAGGTCAAGGGAGACCGACTCTTATCAGAAGTGAAGAAACGCCTGTGCTCACGAGAAGTCAAACAAGGAAATTAACCATGCCGGAAGGTACACAGTCCGCGAATTCGAGCGCAGCAGTAATGGGAACACATAGGGCATGTGATTAATCACATAGCTCTAAATTTTGTTCGGAAGAAAGAAACGGTCCCAGATTCGCTTGTAACGTAGAAAACTGGATAGAGCAGGTGGCCAGACACGCCTAAGATAGCCCATAACGGGGACAGATAGGAGAAACGCTTATTGAAGCCAAGAGTTATCTTGATTTGGAGCCGGAGGAGACCTTAGAACGATACGTCCACTCCGAGACTTACCGAGATCTTAAGAATTGGGAAGAATTGAAACGGTATTTTAGGAAGGTCTATTCCACAGTTGGTGAAAGAGATCCAGTTACTAGCTTGGCAAGGATAGTGCGTCAATTTAAGTTAGACGAAAGACGTTACCAAGAGTTTAGCTCTCAGTTGTATAACAATATGAATGAATGGGGTAACTTCATGGAATCCACAGGTTGGATAGAGGTAGAAGGAGGCAAGCAAAAAATGCTAATGGGTCATGTTAAAAAAATATTTAGACTAGCAATAATGATTGGAAGGCCTGCCAACGGAAGTTATTGCAAGGATGACTCGTAAGTGTAGACATCCGATGATGTAGCAGAGATGAAGAGGAGGAAACAAAAATCATAGGCAGAAGACCTGAAGGGAATCCTATATACAGACCCTTTAGTCGCTGTAGGACAAAAGGAAAAGAGGTCCAAATAGATCTAGGACACCATCTAGAAATCAGAATAATGATACCAGGTAAATCTTCTCAAGGAGGATTTTCGACAGTCACGTGTTATAACTGTCCAGAAGAGAGGACATTATGCCAGTGACTGCCGAGGGATAGCTTCTGTCCTTTCCATAAGAGAACAGGACATAGTGCTCGAGAATGCAGAAAGAAAATAAATTTGTTTCAACTCCTAGAGGTAGATCTCAGTCGAGAGGCAGAGGTAGAAACCAAAGTCAATCTCCCCCAGCTAGAGGAAATAGGGATTCCGTCCCAAATAGATATGCTAATCAAACAGCAAGTATAGGGTATCAACCAGTTCAGTCAATGTCAGACGACGCAATGGGAAATTTTCTGCTTACTGGTACAATGGATCTTCCTCTATAACAGAGAGAACGTCAGGAATGTCAAGGCTAAGCCCAGCTACACAGGTTAGCAAAGTTGATGTAGGAAATGAATATAATTATAGACCATTATTTCCCGCACATGTCGGTCTAGAGAAACCTATTGTTACATTCTTTGATACAGGTAGTCCTAAGAATATAATGTCAGAAAAGGTGTATCGGTTGTATTTTTCTGCACTTGGTAAGTTTGTAATCCGCAGCGGTAATTATTGTAGAATCACAGACGTCCAGGTAATGATATCCACGTAATTGGACAGTTAGATTTTCCATTTAGGCTAGGAAGAATTGCTCTAAGAGAAAATGTTCTGGTAGCCAGAGATATACAATTAGCTTTTGCTCATTTGCTGATAGGTTATCCAACTATGGCTAGACAAGGGATAAGCATTGATGCCCCTAGAGAACAACTAGTGATTAAAAACGGTCGTGAGATTTCTAGAATACCAATATGCAAGTCAATTAAAAGAACCCAGACTCAACAGAACCCCACACTGAAAGGTATTTTAAAGAAGGATAAGACGGAGGGAAGATATCCAGAATGCATCACGAGTTCACAACAGATCATTAACCTCTTAGAATCAAATCAATGCACTTATTTAAAGTTAGAAAGGGAATTAAGACTTAAACCAGGAGAAAGTACTTGGGTAGAATGTACGGTAAATCCAATTTTTGAAGGGAAGGAAATTCTCACGCTTACTGAAAAGTCGCAAGTAAACGGAATACATTATTCTTCTAGTTTACATGAAGTTAGACAGAGCAAAATAGCGTTACAGATTACGAATAACAGAGGAGGAAAGGTTAAGTTAACACCAGGTACAGAGATAGGCCTAGCAGAAGTATACTCCATACCTATCCGAGTTGTAGAAAGGGAAACGGTAGCCGCGATCAGTAAAGGAAATGAAAATTACGCTCAGGACATAAAACTGAGAAGAGCTAAGATAGGATCTCATTTAAAGGACATTAAGGAAAACCATGTTAGAGAAGAATTCATAGACTTATTGTGCGAATATCAGGATATAGTCGCTCTAGACGGCGACACCTTGGGAAATACACGCGAAATAACGCACAAGATAGACTTCCATTCCAAATCACAAAGCCAATCTACATACCAGCCTACAGAGTAGCACATTCCAGAAGGAGATCATTGAAAGAAGAAGTACAAAGAATGAATAGGCAAGGAATAATAGAACCATCTAAATCCCCATGGTCTTTTCCACTTTTGCTAGTCCTAAAAGGGACAAAACTTACAGAATAGTTGTGGATTTTCAGAAACTTGAACCAAATTACTGAAAATGATCCTTATCCAATGCCGTCAATGCGAGATCTTATCGCCACTATAGGGTCCAAAGAGATACTTCACCACTATAGATTTATTGCAGGGATTCTTGCAAATCCCTCTAGACGAAGAAAGTAAACCTTTGACTGCTTTTTTTCCACTAGTAACGGCAGATACCAGTATGTAAGAATGCCCTTTGGTCTAAAGTCAAGCCCTTGTAAACTTTTGTAAAATTAATGGATAAAATTTTGGGCGATTTACTGGGCAAGGACGTACACTGTTACATAGATGATTTGGTAATAGCAACAGACACTATAGAGGAACACATAGACTTAGTCAGAGAAGTCCTAAAGAGATTAAGAAAAGCCAACCTGAAGCTTAAATTAAAGAAGTGTAACTTCCTTAAAAGGAAAATAGACTACCTTGGTCATACACTAAGTGAAAAGGGAGTAGAAGTAAACGACTTAAAGATTAAGTCAATCAAGGAATATCCTACACCTCAGTGCAAGAAGGAGCGTAAAGTCATTCTTAGGTTTAGCAGGTTTTTACCGCAAGTTCATAGGGAACTTTGCAGTCATATCAGCTCCACTAACTGACTTTTAAAGGAACACGTATCATTTACATGGACATACAAGCAGCAGAAGCATTTGATGAGTGAAAGAAAGATTAACACATCCCCAGTACTTAGCTTCCAGACTTTGGCAAAGATTCTTTTTTAGCCACGGACGCAAGCCACATTGGTATAGGAGCATGTTTAATGCAAAGACAAGATAATAAGTATAATGCGATAGCTTATTACAGTAGGAAATTAAAGCCCTCAGAAGTGAAACTACTCAGTAACAGACTCGAGTCTCTAGCTATAATAGACGCTTTAAAGCATTTCAGATATATCATTTTTGGTTACAAGATAACCGTGTTCACGGATCATTCAGCTGCAGTAGAAATGCTAAAGAACCCTAATTTTTCGGGACGAAGAGCCCGTTGGTTCATGACAGCCCAAGATTATGATATACAGGTGAAATATGTCCCTGGGAAGACGAATAAGGTAGCAGATGCATTATCAATATGTATCACAAGATGATAGTATAAATATGATAAGTCAAGAAGAAGAGAATGAAAACAATGTGCAATGACTAATGTACTCACCATGCACTATACAGAGGAGCTTTCCGGCAAATTTCATAAAAGAACAAGAAAGAGATGAAGATATAAGGGAACTGTTCAAATACGTTAGAACGAAAGAAAACACAGCCAACAAGAATTAACCGAACTAGGTAGGAAGGTTGGATGTCCCACAGATGCACTAACGGACATAGATGGCGTCTTAATTTGGATGTGCACGAATATGACCCATTTGGTCAATTTCTAGGTGTACTGCACAAAAGGTTAGTACCTAAGAGTCTAAGAAAAAAGGTCATTGAGCTAATGCACGACGATGACATGAGAGCTCACCCAGGAAGGGATGAGACAATTAGACTAATCCAGAGAACTTTCCATTGGAAGGGAATTCACAAGGATGTTAGTAATTATGTGAAGAGCTGCAATACATGCAACAGCTACAAGGGAAAGAACAGACAAGGGAAGTACCACTAGGGAAATATCCTATCCCACAGACTCCTTTCGAAAGAGTATCTATTGATCTTATCACTAATCTTCATCCACGAGTAAGGGAATAAGAATATACTAGTATGTATCGACGCGCTGCACGAGATATACAGAGTTGGTACCACTAACTAGTAAAAGTGCCAAGGAATGTGCAAACCGCTCTCTTTGATAAGATATTTTGCAGATATTCTGCCCCACAGCTCATTATTTCTGATAATGGGACCGAGTTCAACAACTCATTAGTTTCAAGAAATTTTGTAACGCCTTTAAGGTAGAAAAGGTAGCGATACAGCCGTATCACCCAGCTAGCAATGGCTTAGTAGAAAGGAATAACAGGAAGGTTTTAGACGTATTACGTCACACAGTAGGACAGGATCCTGACTGGGACGTCAATTTACCTTTAGTCCAATTATCATTAAATGCAAGGCATCATACGAGTACTCGAGCAACTCCCATAAAAGCTTTGATGGGATATGAACCCAGATTACCTTATGCATGGCTGAATCAGCCAATACAGCCAAACTACTCTGAAGATATCATGAAGATAAGAATCGGAAACTTTAAAGTAATACACAAGCAATTGCACAAGAATCTAGAAGAAGCCCAGCAGAATATGATAGAGAAGCATCAAGAAGGATTAAGGCCTGTAGACTACAAGAAAGGAGATGAAGTCTATATTAAGAAGGAAGTAAGAAGTGGTATTAATTATAAGTTAGCCACAAAATTCACAGGACCATACAAGGTCGTAGACGTACAAGAAACTAAGATAAAGGTTAAGAAAATGAATAGCCAAATGCCTTCCACATATGCTGAATCATTAGAGAAGAAGAATTTTGGATAAACAAGGACAAGGTCAGAGAACCAAGAAGTTGAAGAATCCGAAATGACAGAGACGTCAGAAGAAATTCCAGAAGAAGGAAATTATATAACCTAAGAAATAGAAGAGTCACTTTTCAGTGAAACAGAAGAGCAAACCCATTAATTCATCCAATTATTCCATGTATTTATTTGATTTCTTTATTGCTAAGTTTACCTTCACCGGTTTTGACTTAGGAATAATCTTTTATTGTTGCAATTCTTACTTTAATTAGTTGGTTTGTAGCAATTTTTTTTTGGTTAAGTGCACTTAACTTCAAATTTATTTTGACTTGAAGGGAATTATTTGGGTATGTAAGAAACGGTTCAATGCGTAGTATAAGAATTTTTAAGACGTATATTAAGTTTAATCGTTCCATAAGAACATTCTTAGAAGTAAAAGAATAAATAAGACGGGTTAAGATAGATATTAAGAGATTTTAAGATAAGACAATTCGTTTCAGAAATTATTAAGATTTTGAAGGGGTAATTAATACACCTACTTTGTTCAAATCCATAAGATGTTGATTGATGATAACTTACTAATAAGATATTAAGTGATGAAGACTCACTAACAAGATAGTAGTTGTTGAAAACTTACTAACAAGATATTGATTGGTGAAAGCTAACTAATTGTTGTCACAGTAGAAGAAACCTACAAGTATTAACCACTAACCGGTTCCTTTAACCGAGTTGCCAATATTGTTTTAGTATCAAGCAGTGAAGTTATATTGTTTAATGCACAAGGTTACTCAGAATTACAGTAAGAATGTCCAATGAAATTTTGAATAAACACAATACACAATCTCAGTAGGAAGTCAGACACACTTGTTATTGCATACAATACACAAGGTATTTTCTCCCAGGACTTGTCTCCAAACAACAGGTCGCAGCAAACAAGAAGCCATCAAGTGTCGTCAATGAAAAACGAAATTTATTTTTCCATAAAGAAAGACGATATCCACCTAGATAGAATAGGACTGAGGACTGAACCAATCATGTACTGTAAACTTGGATAGTTACCATTAGTTTTTGCTTCTACCATGCATTTATATAACTTATGACTTAAGGGCTTATGTATGTTAACTTTCAGTTTTTCTTGTTTTTGGTGATTTAGTTATGTTTGCATTCAGTTTCACGTTTCTTAATGTGATTTACTCATATTTGAGTTCAGTTTGATGATTCTTTTAATATTACTTAATCAAGTACTTGTTCATATTCATATTCAGTTTTTATGTTTCTCTGAATGTTACTTACTCAAGAATTTATTCATGTTTACATTCAATTTTGATTGTTGCCCTTAATGTTACTTAATCAAGGATTTGCTCATGTTTACATTCACTTTGATGTTTTTGAGTCAAAGTTTCAATATGATTTCCAAGAAGCATAAGTTAGGAGTCCTCTTGTAGGTATAATATTTGCTTCAGCTTAGATAACGCTGTCGGAGTCAGCGAGGTAGCGGGCCGAGACTGTAATAGTGTGGCACAGTGTCGTTATTCCAAAAGACAATAACTTAATAATACTTAAGAAAAAGGCACGAAACGGATAATAAGAAAAGAAAGAGGGATAAGAGAATGAAAATAATCAATTTACGAAGTATCGTTTTCTCTGGACTCGACCCAAAACGATTAGGCGTTAGCCCACAGGCATCCGGTCTGCATCTCCCAGGCATCTTCGAGAAATTGGAATTCCGGAATCCAAATTCCCATTACGCCTCATCTCCGATGATTAAGTGATTCTCTGGCACGCCCGACATTTGTGACACTTCAAGCGTCGGAGAATTAATGTAAGGTGGACCTTTTCAAGAGCCTTCTGTTTAATATAACCAAGGGAAATTCAAGGCTTCCTTGTTTCAAAGGTGGATCATGTGAAAATCTAAGCTCCACCCTTTCCAAAGATAGGCCTCTAGTATCGACGAATCAAAAGCCATGAGTGTTGGTCATAAGACAGCCCAAAAGGAGTATCAACGAATGACCTATGAGGTTACTAAAGGGATACGCCCCTAAGAAGCCAGGACATGAAGAAGGAGGCGTATACAAATTCAAAGCCTACGAATTACTGTAGAAGACCTGACAGGAAGGCGGTCTCGTATGAAGTTAGCAGCCACTAAGACACAAAAAGTCTTTCAGAAAATGCCACACCCAGTCAGAATCCAAAAATCAAAGGCGGGGCTAAGGAGATTTCAACTGAACAAAAAGGCGAGACAGAGAGAGCCAAGCAGAGAGAGAGAAAAAAGGTGAAAAAAGGGGCAACCGAGAATCCAAAATGAGAGAGAACAACCGGGGAGCCTGAGGGGAGAACTGCAAGTGGCATGCCGTTGAAACAGAGAAAGACAGAAGAATCCCAGAAGAAGAACAGGTGCAAAAGTGTGTGTTGGGGGCGAAGCAATCAAAGACAGTAAAAGAGTGAAACAATCAATACTTAGTAAAATTCCCTCGTGCCTATAGACTCGTAATTGCAAACAAGTGCCAATTAAGTTTTATCAGTCCAAAAGCCCAGTAACTCAGAAAGGTGGAAAACTTATAAAGTACCCCAGCGAAGAATAAAACTATGTTAAAGAAAATATCAATCTTCATTTCTCATCCAAAAAAACCGATAACCCTTTTTGCTAATTTCCCAAAAGTACAGCCTCCACGGCACACGTTACCTTAGAGCTCTGTGTACGATGAAAGTAAGTACCGTCACATAGTATATATATATATATATATATATGTATTATGGATATATAATGTATTATATATATATATATGTATATGCACTATATATAAATATATATATATATAATATATATATATATATATATATATATATATATATATATATATAATATATATATATATATATTATATATATATATATATATATATATATAGTAATGGGGGGATTAACTACATATCAGTAGTTACGCACTAGAAGTAGAATATGGAAGTGAATACAACTCTCTCTCTCTCTCTCTCTCTCTGTTTCATACACAGACAGCTCCTTAGTGATTTGTTTTCGATAAGACTGCCGTCATAAGAAGCATCTGTAAAAGAGGTTCCCCCCGCCAGGGGTGGGGGGGGGGGGGATCTGGGGGAGGAGGGACATATCAGTAAACGCTCTGTCAACTTGGACCATCCTTCATCTCAAGTGACTCACAATATAAACGAATTAGGCGGCCGATGAAATAACCACCAGCATATCCTATTCTTTCTTTCTTTAAGTTTCTCTCTCTCTTTCTCGCTTTATCTTTATTTGTTTTTCTCTTTATTTTATTATCTCTCCTCTCTCTCTCTCTCTCTCTCTCTCTGGATTCCTTGCAGTCTTTTTTTCCCTTTTCTCTGTTTTATTTTTCTTTTCTCTTTCTTTCCTTCTTTCTGGATTCCTCGCTTTCTTTGTCTCTTTCTTGCTTTTCGTTTATCTTTATATTTTTCTTTATTTCTTTCTTTTTTTCTTATTTCTTTCTCACATTCTTTCTGTCTTATATTTTCCATCCTCTGTATTTCTTTCTTTCTATCTTTCTTTATCTCTTTTCCTTTTGTATTTCTCTCTCGCTTTCTCACTTTCTTTGTGACTTTCTTTCTCTTTCTTTCGTTTCTCTTCATCTCGTCTTATTTCATCGCTTGGCATTTAATCTTTCGCGTCGCGGTTCTGAGCTGACGGTAATGGATGCAAATAACTTTCCTCACCTGACTTTTGTCTTAATTTATTTTCCATTTATTTTCCTTTTTTTTTTCATTACTCTTTATTGAACTCTACCAGTGTAGATCCAATGTAAATGGCTAAATTGCTCTTATTTCTTTGGTAAGTTGAAAAGTGAACTTTTCTTATGTATTTGAAGTGTTTGGGGTTTTTGAACTTTTCGACCAACTCTGCCAACATGGAATTTATTTCTGGTGATTAGAAATTCACTTCTCGATATAATGTGGTTCGGATCCCACTATAAGCTGTAGGCCCAGTTGCCAGGTAACCAAAATTGGTTCCCAGCCATGTAAAAATATCTAATACTTCGGGCCAGCCCTAGGAGAGCTGTTAATCAGCTCAGTGGTCTGGTTAAACTAAGATATACTTTTCGAACTGTTCAAACGTAGAGTATGCAGACTTTCGTTGAAAAATATATCATTTTCGCTTACTCGGAGAGTAAGCCTAAAAAGTACTTTGTTGTTGTTCTTCTTGTTGGGGGAGGTAGGAAAGGTCATTGGAAAAGCCTAAAAAGATCTGAAACATGTTTCGCGTCGAGTTAGAGATGCAAGTTAGGATAGGAAATTTATGGTTTATTTATTAGAATGGAAATGTAAAAAATAAATCACGTGCCTGTTAAGCAGTACGTAACAATTATTTCAAATAAAATATAACGCATTTATTTTAATTTTCCCTGGTGAAACTACACTATTTGACCGTAGACTTTAGCACGCGGCCCGAGTAAGCTGGAGGTCAGAACACACGCTTTGTTAGTGTTCAAAACAGGGAATGGTTTATCCTTAAATCTGATGGTTTATGGGGGCGTTTTCTTAGTGGCATAAGTGTTTTTTTTATTTTTGATTTATTTATGTATTTTTTTGCACAAGACCTTATCTACGTTACCTCCAATATCTCTTTAATTTTTCGTGAATGGATCTTTAATATTCTGAGGATGGAACTTTATTATTCTGAGGATGGAACTTTGTCTTAGAATGGAACTTTAATTATCTGAGATTGGTGGACCTTTAACAACCTGAGAAAGGAACTTGAATTATATGAGGATGGAACTTTGTTTCATGAAAATGATACTTTAATTTTCTGAGAAAACTCTTCACAAGTTGCTCCAGTTAACTCGATGCGTTTTCACACAGTTGTAATATGTAAATTCGGGGTTACCTTGTAAAACACATTCTCGAGTGTATGCTTATTAAACCTTCAAAACTTGAAATATAGACTTTGGCAGCCTGGAAAATATTTTCATTTCTGAAAATAACTCTTGTCTTGAAGTTCCGTTCTCAGAAAATTAAAGTTCTTTCTCAGAATATTAAAGTTCCGGTCTTAGAAATTTAAATTTTTGTTTTCAGGATAATAAAGTTCCAGTCTCAGAAAATTGAAGTTCCGGTTTCAGAACATTAAAGCTCCATTCTCATAATATCAATGTTCCATTCTCAGAACATTAAAGTTCCGGTCTCAGAATAGTAAAGTTCCAGTCTCAGAAAATTGAAGTTCAGGTCTCAGAATATTAAAGTTCCGGTCTTAGAAAATTAAAGTTCCGTTTTCAGAATATTAAACTTCTGGTGTCAGAAAACTGAAGTTCAGTTCTCAGAATATTACAGTTCCGTTCCCAAAATATTAGAGTTCCATTCTCAGATTATTAAAGTTCCGCTCTCAGAAAGTTAAAATGCTGGTCTGAGAATATTAAAGTTCCGTTCTCAGAAAATTAAAGTTCCAATCTCAGAATATTTAGGTTACGATCTCAGAATATTAAAGTTCCAACTCAGAATATTAAAGTTACGATCTCAGAATATTAAAGTACCAACTCAGAATATTAAAGTGACGATCTCAGAATATTAAAGTTCCAACTCAGAATATTAAAGTTCCAGTCTCAGATTATTAAAGTTACGATCTCAGAATATTAAAGTTCCAGACTCAGATTATTAAAGTTACGATCTCAGAATATTAAAGTTCCAACTCAGAATATTAAAGTTTACGATCTCAGAATATTAAAGTTCCAACTCAGAATATTAAAGTTCCAGTCTCAGATTATTAAAGTTACGATCTCAGAATATTAAAGTTCCAGACTCAGATTATTAAAGTTACGATCTCAGAATATTAAAGTTCCAGACTCAGATTATTAAAGTTACGATCTCAGAATATTAAAGTTCCAATCTCAGAATATTAAAGTTCCAGTCTCAGATTATTTAAGTTACGATCTCAGAATATTAAAGTTCCAGACTCAGATTATTAAAGTTACGATCTCAGAATATTAAAGTTCCAGACTCAGATTATTAAAGTTACGATCTCAGAATACTAAATTTCTGATCTCAGAAAATTAAGTTCCGGTTTTAGAAAATTAGTTCCAGTTTCAGAAAGTCAGTGATAGTTATTATTTATAATAATAATTCATTTAGCTGAAAACGAGTGCTAATGTGGTTATTACATTTTCAGAGATTCTGGTTTTCTGGAAATTACATTCCATGAGAGTAACTTTTCCTGAGCGTTACCTGGAAATGACTGTTCCAAAGAATCGCATTATAAGAAAATTACATTATCAGACATTTACTTTGTCTGAAAGCTAAGTTTTATGGTAATCATTTCATAAGACAATTACGTTCGATACAATGCTTTGATATGAAACGTTAAGTTTTGAAATAGTTATATTAAAAATAATATCATTATCAGAGAAATGAGTTAATATGAATTTGGTCTTTTGGAAGTTGTACATTCTCAAACAGAAAGTAAATTCTGTGAGATTTCCATCTGAAATAAAATGATCTAATCATTACTACATAATATGAAAATGGCGTCCTCTGAGAATCTCGTTACCAGGGAGATCACATTCTGTGGTAATTCCTCCGCCCGGAAAATTACATTTCAAGAGCAGATTACATTCGAATCACCCGATTCGAACCGAATATAATCATTGCCATGTATTACTCCAGAACAAAGAAAGGTATCTGGGACCAAATCAGCAATTTAAGTCCTGCCATTAACGTGTGGGATGCGCCGAGTGTTGCCACCCTGTGTTCCCTTCATTTGATCTCGGCCTGTTTTCTATGTGTATGTGGTCGCGTGTTATGCGTATGTTTTAGCATGTTCATGCTGCATTCTATTAAAGAATGAGGATAACGTATTAAGTGTTTGTACAGAAATTTGTTTATACAGCGCGATTGTGAGTTTAAGATTAAGAATGCTTTGTATGACGTGTTTGCATTTGGTTCCAGTTGCTTATATTGTGATAATGTAAGCTCAAGATTAAGAATGTCATATAATACTATAGTAGATTCACATCACCCGTGCAACTGATATCTAGGCTAGTCCTTTATGACTCTCCTGATTGGCTTTTGATAAGCTAATTACAGGGCTGGAAACTCTCAGTCTCTCTCGGGAGTTCACATAGGCAGAATGTGTGTTCCACCTCTCCTGGGGATACGTCTTTTGAAAGTATCCCCCAGGAGAGGTGGAACATGCATCCTGCCTGTGAACTCTCTCAAGAGACTGAGAGTTTCCAGCCCTGTGATTGGCTTATCAACAGTCAATCAGGAGCGTCTTAAGGGACTAGCCTAGACATTAGATGCACGGGTGATGTGAATCTACTATAGTATTATATATATGTGTGTGTGTGTGTGTGTGTGTGTGTGTGTGTATAACTGAATCACGAAAGTTTGGAACGTGATAAATCCATAAATAAAGGTATAAGCCACAAGAGAAAATTAAACAACGGAGTTTCCGCATGATCTTTCGACATTCAAACGTCCTTTACTTAGCAGATGAACTGACTTACATGAGGAATTGACAATACAAGAAAGGTTGTATAACTGACAGATAGGGATTATAAAGAGATTAGTACCTAGAATCCGACACACCTGGAAGATGAATAACCTTCCCAAACAAGCGTAAACATGGGTACAATTTAATCTTTTTGTTTTTTTAAATTGTACCCATGTTTATGCTTGTTTGGGAAGGTTACTCATCTTCCAGGTGTGTCGGATTCTAAGAACTAATCTCCTCATAATCCCTATCTGTAAGTTATACGACCTTTCTTGTATTGTCAGTTCCTCATGTAAGTCAGTTCATCTGCTAAGTAAAGGACGTTTGAACGTCGAAAGATCTTGCGGAAACTCTGTTGTTTAATTTTCATCGTCGGCTTTATATACCTTTAATATATATATCTATATATGTGTGTGTTTTATCTTCTATTATGTAAATTCAGAGTGATGACTAATACATATATACTTTGTTTTAATGTTTTGGAAAATTAACTATCCTAGTCTGATGTAATTTCAAGATGAAGAATTGCATTGTATGTGTTTTTGCTTATGTTTGTATGAGTTTATATTTTGTTTGCTCCCGTGGATTTTAGATGGAAAATTGTCTGATCATGCTATCATATGATACATCGAGAATATTAATAGTAGTAGTAGTGAGGTGACTTATACATATAAGATTGAAAAATTTGTAATTGCATCTTATACCTCATCAACCCTGTAAAAGAAAATCGTTCGATACATCGCAATTTTTTTAATCTAAGGAGAATCTTATTTTCTCAAAGAAGAGAGAGAGAGAGAGAGAGAGAGAGAGAGAGAGAGAGAGAGAGAGAGAGAGAGAGAGAGCAAGCTTCCGAAATTCTCAAGCATCAGACACTCACCATGATAGGGCATTGTATAAATGTATAATCCATACAAATCTAAGAGAGAGAGAGAGAGAGAGAGAGAGAGATGAGAGAGAAGAGAGGAGAGAGAGAGGGAGATTTGTACTGAGTAGAACTCCATTTCTCTATCGACGTTAATGGGGTGTGTTATGGGGGCCGGGCCATTGGCATAGGGGCCGAAAATGGGGAAATGGGTATATTTGCTCTTGCCCATTTAGAGGGTCTCCTGATTTCCCATTTTGTATTTGGGTGTTGTTGCTTCTTTCTGTTGTTGTTGTTGATGATTTTCTTTGTGTCTCAGTTGTTGCTAGGTACCTTTGGGGGTCATTCTTGAGTCGATTATATGAATCGTGACTTGGAAATTGAATCTGATTTTGTTTGGTTGAATGATTCGTTAGAGGGAACGGAAATTATTATTGTACATATATATGTGTATGAACTTGTGTACGAAAATACATGTGTATGCACGCAAGTTTGTATACGTGTATGCACCTGTGTGTAGTATACATATGTTTTCTATATAGTATATAGTATTCTAGTATATATGTATATATTATATATAATTATATTTATTTAATTATATATTATCTATAAATCATATTATATAGTATTGTGTATGTGTATATAGGCTTAATAGATGTGGTGAGGGTGTAATAAGTTACATATATTAGATTTACAAGATCTGTAAATATAAAACCCATGAACCTGGGCAGGTCATTGCATTAGGGATGGGTTGCTACGTGACCAAAGTAGGAGGAGGCAGACCTAGAATTACGCTATGCGCCTGTCTGGCAGTAGCCTGATCTAGCTCAAAGCTTTGTCAACATTTTATGTTTATGATAACTTTGCACAACAACTTCCATGGGAAGCGGTTGACCTGTAAACCTACGCCGGAAACTTGTAACTTCCGAGCCGGGCGGACTACGTATGTTTTTTATATGAATTCTGCTGAGATAGCTAATGTTCGCTATCGACGCGATGCTTAGAATGGCAGTTCCACGCCAACCATCAAACATATCGTCTTCCGACGAGCTGCATCTCCTAGTATGGAGTTACAGAATAAAGTTGTTATCTTGTTCAACTTGCCTGTTTGAATCATCTCCTTTAGTCAAGAAAGAACCACTCTACTAAGATATCCAAGGGAGATGAGAGGAACCAAAAATACTTACGAATGACAGTCGTAAGGAGAACCACAAAAAGTCTATCGCCAAAGCGATAAGACTTAGATGTGGTGGCAGCGTATAACGAAGAACATAATTAACAAGACCCATATCAGCCGACCGAAGGTCTACAAGAACTAACTTCCACCTTCAGCATCAAACTAAACAGAGGAAACGGGATCTTCAATCAACGCAACAGTTTATGAAGACGCAACTATGTCCTTCATCGAGAGGAATTACAAGCATTTAACACCGACGTTTGAGCAAACTGTTGTCACGTATCTTCGAGAATCTACACCGGACGGAGAAGCTAGGTTATATTCCTTTATTAGACGCCATAAAGTAGAGTTCTATTATAGCCTAATATCAGTCAGCGTTGAAAATTATAGGATTATGATCACAATTCCTTTGATTCTTCCGATGCTTGGCAATCATACAAAATAGCACCGTTTCCTACCTTTCATGACGAATAACTCAAATCCAGTAATATCCAATTTAACGGGGCATGTACTGATTTCTTCTGATAAGAAATCATTTACAATCATTAAAGACTTAGATAAACTCACTCACTGTTCAGAAGCCATGAATAATAAAATTTGTACAGCTGACTCTTTTGAATTCTATCCTATATCAACGGATCATGTGAGTTAGACATAGTGCTAAACGGCTCTCTCTCTCATACAAGCGAAGGTTGTCTGGGGAAACTTTATCCCTTTTACGGTAATAAATTCAATTACAGGATGAATAATGGTTCCTGGATCCGTTATGATAAGGCCGGATTCGACGTCGTGTGTCCGGACAGTACCACCGCCCATGCCCCTATCTTCGTAGCACCGATGGTTGTACGGGGACATCTACAAACTACACCGTCAGAGGGTCAACACGATAATACGTGAGAAGGCGTATTTCGCGAACTACACGTGGGCTTCCACAATCATCCCGTCACTACCTCTCCCATACAACGCGCGAGTAGCTCATCGTTTGACGCAAACTGGCTGAGATGACCCACGCGTCACCGACTTATGCAGGTGGAGAAAATCTTCGCTACTACATTCTGCTAGCCTAGCCGTGTTCAGCGTGACGGCCATATTGGTTATCGCCGTCAACATCTTTGCTTGGCGTAGGCTGAGGCGTAAACAGAAGGATCTCCAAGGGAACGTATTGGCCCGTCTAGATGACGTACCCGTTAAACTCAAGTCGTTTGAGTTTAGGGCCGGCAGCCTGAACCATGGCCACTCAGTTCGTGCCTAGGGAACTGTCTGGAATTGTGTTGTGTGTGAAAAGCGGTCCGTATGCTGGCAAAAATGTAGGACAAGAAAGACTCACGCCTTTGCATTGAACAGTTAAAAGTATCTCCAGGGCGCCTAATAAAGCATTATAGCCCAATATTATACATTAATATATTCCTAAAGGTAGGGTTTTTCCGGGCACCTAATAAAATATATCAGCCCTATTTATTGCTTTTCTGCAGATTTCCATAGTTATACTATTATACCATTGTACAATTATATTTTATCTGTCACAAAGAGTGTCAAGTACTCTTTAACAATTATCCATGATCATGCTATAATCATTATTTAGTAACCATTATCTTAATCAGGTTACCTGTTATCATATTAATCATGTATACAGTAATCTTTTGATTTTTACCTTTTTATTGTTTTGGGTACCTAATCATTATTATTACCAACATGGATCTATATTTTCCATGCATTTATCTTTGTTTATGAATATGTCAACAAGGGTATGTAACAGAACCTTCTCTGCATTTAATCACTTATTATGTTATACCTAGACGTATGTTACGAGCACGCTCCTATGAACAATGTTTAAAGTAATTTTTTTTATTTCAAGGCTTGAATAGGTAGCAGTCCGAGCCTAATGTAATAATTACATATATTATATTTACAAGATCTGTAAATATAAACCCATGACCTGAGGTCATGGCATTAGGAGGGTTCTACGTGACCAAAGCAGACCTAGATTACGCTATGCGCTGTCTGCAGTAGCCTGATCTAGCTCAAAGCTTTGTCAACATTTTATGCTTATGATAACTTTGCACAACAACTTCCATGGGAAGCGGTTGACCTGTTAACCTACGCCGGAAACTTGTAACTTCCGAGCCGGCGGACTACGTATGTTTTTTATATGAATTGCTGAGATAGCTAATGTTCCGCTATCGACGCGATGCTTTAGAATGGCAGTTCCACGCCAACCATCAAACATATCGGTCTTCCGACCGAGCTGCATCTCTAGTATGGAGTTACTGAATAAAGTTGTTATCTTGTTCAACTTGCCTGTTTTGAATCATCTCCTTTAGTCAAGAAAGAACCACTCTACTAAGATATCCAAGGGAGATGAGAGGAACCAAAAATACTTACGAATGACAGTCGTAAGGAGAACACAAAAAGTCTATCGCCAAGCGATAAGACTTAGATATGTACATCTGTGTATGATTCGCGTCAGTATTACGTCGTCTTCCAAAATGTCGACTCCTCTAATGCGTCCTCTTCATGGGCACCTACATATCTCTTGCCGAATTTTAGGTGATAATGTCCGGAAATACGCGGTGTATGTAGTATACTGCACTCCATTTGGAGGTGTGGAAGTGATTGATATGTAGCACATTATATGGACTGTATGTGTATGCATATATATAGACTTTATAGTCACATATTCAATATATATATATATGTGTGTGTGTGTGTGTGTGTGTATACATTGTTTATTTACTTATTCGCATAAGCGGTATATAATGTGAAATGGTGAAACCGAGTCAGAGATATGAAATACTGTACACGGAAGCATTCTGGCCTTATAATACGGACACTTTCTCTACCCTTAATCAAGACAATCGTTTGTAAAAGCACTCAGAAGAGACAATGTGGATTAATTGACCACATTTACTGCATGGTAAACGTAATCCTTGAATTACACGTTAAGTGGCTGCTTCTTTCCTTCTACTGCCAAGCTCTGAGATTTTCTTTCCGCTTCTGTTTTTCCTTATAACCTGATTTCCTTAGAAAGGTCTGTCTCCCTTCGTGGTTGAGCTCCATATCCTCCCTTTGCGAACCAATTGTTTGAAGAAGAGTGTATGGGTGACCCATAATGTAATACTCAACTATTTTTCTTGAGTTTCTTAGCCATTCTTATGTACACTATACATAATACATAAAACTCGTATTTCTTACACACATACGCGTGTATATGAGTATTATGCATTATGGTATAGTGTACATAATACACATACAAGGGTTTGTGTGTAAGGAATACGAGTTTTATGTATTAGGTATAATGTATATAAGAATGGCTAACAAACTCAAGAAAAATAGTTGAGTATTACATTTTGGGTCACCCATACACCCGTCCTTCAAACAATTCGTGTACGAAGGGAGGACCAACGATATTCAAGGAGTCAATGTTTAGATATTTCACTTTCTGGATGTCTATAATTTGTTTCTGTAGCTTTTGCTGCTAAGCTTTGGAAATCTCTACCTTCTTTTGTTTTTCCATGACTCCTACAACTTTTAGGCCTTTCTAAGGCGGGTCTGTGGCTTCCTTTCTTCGTGCTAAGCTTTCCCACCCCTCCCCCCCCACCCCCCTCCCCACTACCACCACCTTTCTTTCCTTCCTCTCGTTCTGTTTTTTTTTTTTTTTTTTTTTTTTTTCGTGCCTGAGATGGAAAAGACGTACAGCTGTTTCTCCCATTTTCAGTATCTTCACCTTTTACTTCCTGTTTCCATCGTGCCTGGGCAAGGAAAAGACCTTGGGTTTCCTGTCCTTTGCCACTTAGCATAAATGGTAAAGTTATGTGTGTAGCAACTGCCTATGTCTCCTTCAGAATTGTCCAAGCAGTATCTTGTCTTTCCTCTTTATATTTATTTCTGTGTAAAATCTTCCTTCTGCTGTGTCAGTCGCTTTCAGCTCTCATGCAATCGATTCAGACAGAATGTTATGAAATGCATTTTTCCTTTCCTTGTGTAAGGTTTTTATTTGACCTTTATTGCTTTTTTGGTTTTTTAATTCTATTTTTTATCAAGTCCTTTTGTATGCAGGAGGTAGTTTTTTTATGCCGGCAGATCTTTTACCAGCAGAATAATGCCCTTTGCTCGTCCCAGAAATAGAGTTTCAACTTACTATTTTTTCATAAAAAAAGTTTTATTAATCTCGTTTTTACCTTGGCATGAAACCTATTCGTCAAACTGCAAATTTGCATGACATTTTTGTAAAGGAAATCGACGAACGAAACCTGATGAAATCTGAAACTGACCTGGCTTTCATTGCAATATTTTCCTCATTTCTTGTGAAATATCTTCCTCAGTTATTTATTTCAGTTGCTTTTGTTTTAAGGCCGAGGTACGCCTTACTTTTAGCCGAATGAGTACGAAATATTTTCTTTTCAAATTGTCTTTGAAACTATTCCCAAAATTTTTTTCATCCATTTTTTTTTATTCAGGTGAAGGACAACATAAAGGATATCATTATGAAGTCTTTGGTATATAAAATGTATATTTATCCTTAGGGAGGAATGAAATATTATTTCAAATTGCCTTTCATCTTCAAAGAAATCATTACATATTCACTGAACAGGACATTGAAATGACCCAATGGCCCAGCAAATTCAATCCCCCGGAAAAGATGAAACACATAATCATTATTTTCAGCTTATTACACAACCCAACTGTCTCATTTCACGCAGTTTCGCAACAAGTTGGACGTCCTTGAGGTATGAATAGAAATCATTGTCTTTATTATAAGTTATATCGTTATGTATATTCAGGCTGGTAAGATTCGACCACTGTAATAATAAGTTTCAACATGTTGACTGGAAGAAGGAAGACATATCTTTATTCGTAAGGTTAATAATCAGTATATTACCATCGACATTTTATGAATGGAGTCCAAATTATTACTTTGAAGTATGGAAGCATTACACTTATCGCATGAGTTTACTTGACACTTTTAACCCTTAAACGCCGGAGCGGTAAATAAAAAAATGACTCCCGTATGCCGGAGGGGTTTGAGAGTGAGCGCGTAAGCGGAAAAAAATATTTTTTTTCAAAAATCACAGCGCGCTTAGTTTTCAAGATTAAGAGTTCATTTTTGGCTCCTTTTTTTCTCATTGCTTGAAGTTTAGTATGCAACCATCAGAAATGAAAAATATTATCATCATCATATATAAATAATGCGATATATGATAGCGCAAAAACGAAATTTCATATATAATTGTATTCAAATCGCGCTGTGCGCCAAACGGTTAGAGGTAACAAGTTGCTTTTTTTTTCGTTGTAATGTGCACTAAATTGCGATCATTTTGTTTGATATATAACACATTGTAAAACGATAAAAGCAACACAGAGAAAATATTATCACAAAATGATGCATGAATTCGTAGCTTTTTCGCGGTATGTAAAAAAATAATGTTTAATAAATTGACCATAAATCGAAATATTGTTATAGAGACTTGCATTTGTTTCAAAATGAAGGAAAATGATTGAATATTACGATACTGTAAGAGTTTTAGCTTACAAATGCAGTTTTTTACCATTTCGAACGAGTTAAAGTTGACCGAATGTCGAATTTTTGTTAGTTGTATATGCAAATATAAATGAGAAATGCTACAACTCCAATAATTTTTGTTATATTGTGCATGTTTTTGCGCACATTTTAATAAAAAACTTTAAAAAAAAAAGCGTAATAAGGAAAAGGCCAAATATTAAAATGTGCCTTACGCGTTTTCCGAGATTTTCGGCCGAGAAATCGGCGCGCGGACGGAATAAAAATATTTTTTTTCAAATATTTCCATAATCGAGTTATTGTTCTAGAGACTTGCCAATATGTTTTAAAATAAAGAAAATGATTGAATATTACTAGACTGTAGATTTTTATGTTATAAATGCGTTTTTTGACCGTTTCGGTTGAGTCAAACCCAAAAGTGACCGATCGTTAGTTTTTTCGTACTTATCGTACTTTATATGTATTTCAAAAATGATAATGCTACAACCTTCCAATAATTTTTTTTTATAATTGTGCATGTTTTGCCGCATTTTCATATATAAAACTTTTAAAAAAGGCGTAATATGAAAAAAGGCACAAATATTAGGAGAATGTGACCTACGCGTTTCCGAGATTTCGGCCGAGAATCGGCGCGCGGACGGAATAAAAATATTTTTTTCAAATATTCACCATAAATCGAGATATTGTTCAGAGACTTGCAATATTGTTTTAAAATTAAGATAAATGATTGAATCTTACTAGACGTTAAGATTTTATGTTATAAAAATGCGTTTTTTGACCTTTTCGGGTTGAGTCAAAAGTTGACCGATCGTAGTTTTTTTTCGTACTTATCGTACTTTATATGCAAAATATTTCAAAAATGATAAATGCTACAACCTTCCAATAATTTTTGTTATATTTTGCATGTTTTTGCGCACATTTTCATATATAAAACTATAAAAAAAGCGTAATATGAAAAGGCACAAATATTAGGAGAATGTGACCTACGCGTTTCCGAGATTTTCGGCCGAGAATCGGCGCGCGGACGGAATAAAAAATATTTTTTTCAAAATATTCACCATAAATCGAGATAGATTATTGTTCTAGAGACTTGCAATGTATTTTTGTTTTGAAATGAAGATAAATGATTGAATATACTAGACTGTAAGATTTTTATGTTATAAATGCGTTTTTTGACCTTTTCGGTTGAGTCAAAGTTGACCGATCGTAGTTTTTTTCGTACTTATCGTACTTTATATGCAAATATTTCAAAATGATAAAATGCTACAACCTTCCAATAATTTTTTTTATATTGTGCAGTTTTTGCGCACATTTTCATATATAAAACTATAAAAAAAGCGTAATATGAAAAGGCACAAATATTAGGAGAATGTGACCTACGCGTTTCGAGATTTTCGGCCGAGAATCGGCGCGCGGACGGAATAAAAAATATTTTTTCAAAATATTCACCATAAATCGAGATATTGTTCTAGAGACTTGCAATATGTTTTAAAATGAAGATAAATGATTGAATATTACGAGACTGTAAGATTTTTATGTTATATATGCGTTTTTTTACCTTTCGGTTGAGTCAAAAGTTGACCGATCGTAGTTTTTTTCGTACTTAATCGTACTTTATATGCAAATATTTCAAAAATGATAAATGCTACAACCTTCCAATATTTTTGTTATATTGTGCATGTTTTTGCGCACATTTCCATATACCCTTTAAACTTTAAAAAAAGCGTAATATGAAAAGGCTCAAATATTAGGAGAATGTGACCTACGCGTTTCCGAGATTTTCGGCCGAAAATCGTCGCGCGGAGGGGAAAAAAAATGCTTTTCAAAAATTCACCATAAATCGAGATATTGTTCTAGAGACTTGCAATATGTTTTAAAATGAAGATAAATGATTGAATATTACTAGACTGTAAGATTTTTATGTTATAAATGCGTTTTTTTGACCTTTTCGGTTGAGTCAAAGTTGACCGATCGTAGTTTTTTTCGTACTTATCGTACTTTATATGCAAATATTTCAAAAATGATAAATGCTACAACCTTCCAATATTTTTCGTTATATTGTGCATGTTTTTGCGCACATTTCCATATATAAAACTATAAAAACTAAGCGTAATATGAAAAGGTACAAATATTAGGAGAATGTGACCTACGCGTTTCGAGATTTTCGGCCGAGAATCGGCGCGCGGACGGAATAAAAATATTTTTTTTCAAATATTCACCATAAATCGAGATATTGTTCTAGAGACTTGCAATTTGTTTTAAAGTGAAGGTAAATGATTGAATATTACTAGACTGTAAGTAATTTGCTTTACCCCCCCCAAAAAAATAATATATATTTATATATATATATATATATATATATATATATATATATATATATATATATTATATATATATATATATTATCTATATCTATATATATATATATATATATATATATATGTATATATATATATATATATATATATATATATATATATAATTTTTTTATACGTAAAATATATATTACATTCTTCGATTCTGGTACCAATACATAAATAAAAGGAATGCAGGTGACACTTCTCTTTTCGCATACAATGAAATGTCTTATTATTATTTTATCATGCACACATTCAGATATATAAAAAATTGTAATAAATATAAAACTAAATATAAAATAAATGCAGAATACTCACTCGTAATCCTGACTCTTCGTTCTATTCTTGTTTTCTCCTCCCTCCTCCTTGAATTAGTCTTGCATTTTTTCCTTTTTTACTCGACATGACGAGGTACAGGTTGGTGGAGGGAGCACGCGCGCCGCCCTTACTGCTGATGGACCCGGCGGCCCCGTGCGCCCTCCGCTGTCGGTTTTAGGGGGCGCGCTCCAATACATGACCTTAGTGTGATACTTTCGGTCACACTCCCCTATCCTGCAAAGAGCAACTTTGCAGAGACGACAGAAGAACCGGGTGGGTCTCTCCTTCTGCCATTCATGGCACACCCGGCACCGTTTCTGCCTTCGCCCCTTCTAAGGCCTCCCAGTATGTGTTCCCCTGGCTGCAGCCAGACAACGCAGGGTCCACTACCCGACGAGAAGCGGTGATGGCGGGGTCCGGCAGCAAGAGGGGCGTCGTCAGCAGGGGCGTCTGTCAGCAGGGGCGTCGTCAGCAGGGGCGGCGGCAGCAGGGGCGTCGTCAGCAGCAGGGGCGTCGTCAGCAGGGACGGCGGCAGCAGGGGCGGCGGCAGGTCGAGCGAAGTTGGGCCCTCCTATCTGCCCTTTCCTCTAGGGGCAGATCTGCAGCTCGGGGCAGGGGGTCAGTTATGGAAGGCCACTCATCGGGATCGAAGTTGATGAGGGCATTACCCCGGCTTACCTCTAGGAACTGTACGTGGGTCAACCTCGGAAGATTGTCACCGCGGTACCCACAGTACAGTATGTAGGCATTTTGGAGGGCCAACTGAAGGATGTATTTGAGGAGCTTCTGTGTCCACCTTCTGGTTCTCCTGGCGAAGGGATAGTACTGGATGAGCTGATCAAAGAGATCAACTCCTCCCATGTGCCTGTTGTAGTGCCCAATGACAGTAGGCCGCTCGGTACGAAACTCCTCAAACACAACTCGGCCCTGTCGACGTGTCTTCTTCCGCTGTACGATCTCTTCTTGGATGGGTTCATGACTCGTCGTAATCATGGGGACGAGTCGGACACCCTTCCAACAGATGACGAAGACAGCGCCCTTCCGCCGCCACTCTGTCTCTCCTCTTGCCAGGTGTTGCGGATGACTAGCGAACCTCTTGAGGACATTCGGGGCCCCACGCACCAACCGAAGGGTACCACTGACGTGAACACCTGCTTCATACAGTTCCTGGGCCAGGGGATACCGAGTTATAATAATTATCCATAAACAGGTGATATCCCTGGTTTACGGAAACGTCCACAAGGTTGAATACAGTGTCACGCAGCGTGGAGAATACCCCGGTATACACTGAAAAGTCCACAACGTATCCAGTGTTTGGCCTCGGTAATGAGAAAGAATTTCACACCATATTTCTTTGGCTTCTTGGGGTTATACACTTTTTATACTAAGACGTCCTTTGTAAGGCATCATCCCCCTCATCCAAAGACAGGTTCTTTCCAGGAATCACGAGATTACTACACCGCTCACGGATATATCCAATA
Organism: Macrobrachium nipponense; assembly: GCF_015104395.2. Taxonomy (NCBI): domain Eukaryota; kingdom Metazoa; phylum Arthropoda; class Malacostraca; order Decapoda; family Palaemonidae; genus Macrobrachium; species Macrobrachium nipponense. The sequence goes on along the minus strand of NC_087200.1, from coordinate 191,295,199 downwards.
ACACTGTACGCACTAAAATGAGGCGATCACTGTTATTCCGGGGTATGGCCCTTCGGTTGAAGGCCGTTGAAGTACCTGTCCATCGCCAGGAAATTATCACGGGACATAACGCCAGGCACATTCGGCATACATAAAAATAACTTCTCTTCCAATATTGTCCTGACGTCGATAGCAGGTGTCAAACCAAAATAATGTGGAGCCCCAAAAATGTGCCATGTCAATGAGGTTGCAACCCCGCCAGTAATACGAACAAGGTCGTCTTCAGCTCATATCGGCAGTACCGTAGCGTAGTCCACCGTCTCGTGTACCAGGTATTCCAGCAATTCCCGCGTCAGGAAAAGCTGGATGAATCCCAAAACAGTCAGGGGTACTGGTACGGTCATCCCAGGGGTTGCCGTGAAGGGGTGCATGTTGGAGGGGTGGGGTCCTCCGTCCACCCCTCGTCACTCTCCGACGACCGACCTTCACCTTGGCTGGCGCGACGAGCCGACCTTCTACGTGCCCGTGGCGCGCGCACGCGCACGGGTGCGGGCACGATGCACACTACCCCCCCCCCCCCCCCCCCCCCCCCCCCCCCCCCCCCCCAGTTTGGGACCACCCCTCGCCATCACCCTCACTTAGGCCCTCACTTTGCTGTATCGTCCTCTGCTATAAAAGCTTGAGCCCGTATCCCCACCCTCCCCCTCCCCCTCCCCCTCAGATTCCCCCTCGTATGCACTGAATTCGAGCTCACTTTCGGGATGTGAGCCTCGAACGGACATTGGGGGCAAATATTCATCCTACATTCATCGGGACTGATGTCCTCATCACTCGATGACCATCCGCCATCAAAATGAGGACTTGCGACATGGTCCCGATCAAGCCTCCGAAAGATATTCGTCTATGTCCCTTGGTTGGAGGCCTCCCAAATGCCTACGAATGCCCCTAAGGACGCCCACATGCTTCCTAGGGGTAACCAAAGGCATACGATGTTTTTCCCGAAACACTTTCAGACACACGTGGCCGCACAGAACGGCCTTGAGGCGCGGGGGTGGTCATGCTGGGTGTGGGCTTTGGCCTCGCCAGCATCCATGTCCAAAACTCGCCTTACGATCCCTTCCGACGGGTGTTGTGTTAAAACGCGCCTTTCACGGTTCACACGTCGTTGAGACATATCTAGGAATGTCTTGTAGCAATACAAATGCTCAAAGTCTCGCACAAGTCCAGAAAAACACGCTTTTCACGAAAGATCGCTCTCGGATGGTGCGCTACTGATGCTGGCTGGAGCGAGAAGAAGGGATATCGCGCATGCGCACCTGGGTCACGCTTCAAACAAAACAAGGCCTTGATCCGTGGGACTCCCAGCATTCCCCAAGGCGAGCGTGATTCAAAAGTTTTAGGCTGATAGGCCTATAAGTATTTTTTTCCCGCGAATTTTAAAAAACTTTTGTATGTCGACATAAAATACGTCCAGTCGGCACCCGACAGACAATTTATCTCGACGTAAAATACGTCCAGTCGGCGTTTAAGGGTTAATATGATTGTTGGGTGAGACTAAACTGAATC
>NC_087200.1:191291370-191293154 GCF_015104395.2 Macrobrachium nipponense | reverse complement strand
ACTAAACTGAATCAGCAAGGGAGGAAACCATTCTCTTCAATTTGTTAATTCGACCTAGTGAAAAAAAAAAGTCTGAGAAAGAGCAGGGCAGACCCACATATACTTAACTTTAATGTTGATAAACTTAAACTTTATCAAACCTTCAGCTCAGTACTACCATAATATTATTCTTCTTGGAATTTTAATACTTCCTCTTAATCTTCTTAATGAACACCTTAGTTTTTGGAAGCTTGAATTGCAAGTCAGTGGCCCCTTTGGTGGGCTTGTTCCCTATGAATAGGTTTCATCTACTGAATAATGATAATTATAATTATAATGCAGGTTTTATTGAAAATAATGACTATTTCAGCTGCGATTATTTTGTATAGAAGTTTCTCTATTTTTCTAATTACTGTCTTTTCTTCTGTACTCAAATTAGCTATTAGAACGCCAAGTGGGGCGAGTGATGTCAAAAACGTGGTATTTGTCAAATTGAATGTATTATTATACAAAATGCAGTACAGATTGGATCTTAAGCCTATTCGACAAATGGAACTCGGTAACTTATTCTAGATTCCTCTTGCTCAGAGGCGTCTGCTTCTCAAGGAGGAAATGTTGCAAGAAGAAGGAGAAGAAGAAGAAGAAGAAAAGAAGGAGAAGAAGAATAAAGATAAGAAGAAGAAGAAGAGAGAGAGAGAGAGAGAGAGAGAGAGAGAGAGAGAGAGAGAGGGAGCAGACGCCCCTGAGCAAGAGGAATCCAGGATGGGTCATTTGGTATCTTTTGTCGATTAGGCTTAAGATCCAATCTGTACTGCAATTTGTATAATATATTCAATTTCACAAATACCACGTTTTTGACAACAATCCCCCACTTGGCGTTTTAATAGCTAATTTGAGTACAGAAGAAAAGACAGTAATTAGAAAAATAGAGAAACTTCTATCCAAAGTAAACGTGGCTGAAATAGCCATTATTTTCAATAAAACTTGTATTAATGAAAGTCTTCTTCCAGCAAATAATGATGATAATAATCTTATATAAGTACCGTGGAATTTCACTGTTACCGAGCGAGGTAGCAGGCTGAAGTGTATGTTTACCGCAATTTACTTTTTGTGTTTTTTCTTCTTCTCTTTCTTCTTCTTCCCTTAAACTTGATCTCTTCTAATACACTTAAATTTCCACATTCCTTTAGTATGCTTTTTTCCATTTATGAATAAATTTTCATATTGTTTTATTATGCTTTTATTGTTTTATGGCTTATGCACTACTACTGCTAATGTTGTACATATATATATTATGTATGTATCTATTGAATATATATTATATATGTGTAAATAATAAGGGTAATAATAATTTTTTGTCATCACAAAATTTGATTGCCAGAGAATAAACATTTCAAAGATTTTTCTACTCATGGTGAAGGTTTACTTCCCATTCAGTTTAAGCTTGTTTTTATTTATTTATTTATTTTTTTTAAATTAGCAATAATACCTTTTTATTATTAGTTATATGGATATATTCCGAGTTCGAAATTCTAAGTAATATTTCATTCCAGTTATGGGAAATTAGAAAAAGGATCCCAAACTCTCTCTCTCTCTCTCTCTCTCTCTCTCTCTCTCTCTCTCTCTCTCTCTCTCTCTCTCTCTCTCTCTCTCTCTCTCTCTCTCTCCTAGGACTGAGCTCAGATTGTGCGTGGGTCGAGTACCCACTCAATGTAATGGAATTCCTTATTTTTTGACGTTGACATTATATTGAGTTATTAGTCTCTCAGGAGTTAGTTCTTGATTTGTATGCGCATTTTTTCTTT